>NC_034438.1:39228681-39333994 GCF_002078875.1 Numida meleagris | reverse complement strand
TCTTTCTTTCTTTCTTTCTTTCTTTCTTTCTTTCTTTCTTTCTTTCTTTCTTTCTTTCTTTCTTTCTTTCTTTCTTTCTTTCTTTCTTTCTTTCTTTCTGTGCTGGTGGGCCTGTGGGCCTGCTGTGATAGGCTCAGCACACAACTTGAGTGTCCTTAATCCCCACTGCTTTCATTGCACTGAAGACAGCCAGGGAATACTCCTCCCAAATTCACTGGAGGGTGGAGAAATACTCCTTCACAAGGACTCTGTGGCCTGTATCTCAGTATCTCATTTTTTTACACATTAAAAAAAAGCAGATGACATTTAGAATCTACCAGCGATAACTGGAAATTTGTTGTTGATGTCAACAGAGGCAGGAGTACTGCCATGATTTTCACTTGTTTATTGTACTTTTGTGGATGTTAATGTTGTTAAATATCAACCACTTTTGTGTAAGGACCAGATTTAATTCAGAGAAAATAAAGGAATAGCTGCTAACAAGCCTTGCATCTCTCTGAACTCTAGTAACAAAAAAGTGCATAATTTTTCTCTGCAGATGGCGAACAGAAATATCCTCTAATCTTTAGCAGGCTGCAAGTGAAAAACCAAAATCCCAGAGCTACCCATCTGTTAAATGGTTTTAGTATTGCTATCAGGTTACATAACATTTCATACACTGATAATTCTAATAATTATATCAGGACAAAGAAGAAAAAGATTGTCTGACTTTTAAAAGGTTTAAGTTGAAAAATGTTCCAAATTGGGATATAACATAATTAGCCTAGGACTGAATGATTCAATTTAAATAATGAACCATAAACCCTTAAGATCTTAGAGACACATGGTTTTACTTTCTTTTGTGTTTATGCTACTCCCAAACTACTGATTTTCACCATTGGAAAAATGTAGCTGAGTGCTATAAATTCAAATCCCTCTGAAACATTTTGGAGCAGAGCCTCAGTATATTCTTGTGTCTTAGTGGTATGCTCTATACACCAGAAGAAACACTGTTCTTAAAAGATAATTTTTCATCATGTGATTATAAAATATGCAATGACAATAAAATTTTGGTTGGCAACCCTGCCCATGGCAGAGGGCTGAAACTAAATGATCTTTAAGGTCTCTTCCAACTAAAGACATCCTATGATTCTATGATAATTACCCACAATGTAAACAAGATTCTTGTTCTGAATGATGTCTAACATATGACAAACAACCTTTTCTATCAAGGTGCTATTTAAAAAGAAATATTTTTAAAGGTCTTAGATATTTTGAGCTATAATTTAATGTTTTTAACTATAAATGTTACTATCTACAAGTCACTGTAGCTTTTATTTTAATTGAAAACCAAGAGAATTGCTGCCATTTTCAATAACTTTCTGTGTGGAATAAAAAGAGATGAAATAGTAGCAGACACTGCAAGTTATCACACTCCAAATCTGTCACTTTGAATCTGTGCAAAAAAGCATGAAAGGCTGAGGCAAGAAAATATAAGATGTGAGCATGAAGTAAAAAAATACACAGTGAAAAACAAAGCTGTTTTGTAAATATGATTGATTACGAGTATTAAACTCAGTAACTGCTTGTACTGCTCACAAGGCAAAATGCTAAGATATGGCTCATTCACCAAAGAGACTGTTCTAAGCCTGTGTTCAGTGAACAAATTGCATCCACAGAGTCCTTGAGGAGATTCATTTCAGCTTCTAGTATAAGAGAGACCATGCAAACTTGTATATCACTATTCACTTGCTAAAAGTGTAAAATCTTGAAGGTTTTCCTTAGATGACAGCAGTAAACCTAAGAAAGCAGAGCATGATAGTGAAAGAAAGGGCCGTAAAGATATTTTTTTTATAAAATTTATTGTATCTATTGTACTGATACTATTTCAGCAATACCTTGCTTTCTATCTCACAGTAGGTAAGTAAAACAAAAAGTAATACGGGAAAAGAAAGTAGAATGCACCAAATATAATTGTTATAGTGACGACATTTGATGCTTTATGTAATGAATCATCTTTGGTGTTATTTAATTTTATTTTCTGCCTTCAAGTGAAAGCTGCAGGCAAGTTTTTTCTCAGTGTGATTATATTAAAGTAATAAATGACTAGATGATATCAGGAGAAATGTCCTTTTGTGTGAGAGAGAAAGAGGGAGAGAGATGTTTCTGAATTAAAGTTCTTCTGGGATGGGCTTTTTTTCTTGCATTTCTTTCTAAGTTGTTTAGCACAGGAAGTCTTGTTACTACAGGGGGTACTAGATTGCTATATTCATATAAGCAATAACTAAAATAACCATGAAAATATTCTACACTGTTTATCTTGACCTTATTTTTGAAAACCCTCTGAAATATCTTCCCCCAAAAAACTCATGAAGTTAGCAATTTTAAATGAATCTTCAAATATTCATATGTATCTATTTTCAACAAAAAATTGTGGAGTCTTATTCTCCAATGTAAATCAGGCAATTGTGCTTTGCAATTCTGGTATGTTGATGATGTGTGTTGAACTGTGCTCATACAAATTTTCAGAGGTTTCAAGTGCACTAACCTTCTCTGTATTCTCACATTCATCATTATGGAAGTAATTTGTCCACTGAGCTGTGCATACAGCTGTGCATGCTATATGATCTCTGTTATCTCAATTATAGCAAGATTTCTTAGTTAGCTGTACTACATCAAAACCTAATTTATGTTTCAGAAGAGTGAGAGGTAATTCCATCAGCATACTTACTCACACCCCTTCAGAGCAAGGAAAATTGCATGGTTTTTCAGACCAAGCATGTCTTACGGTTTTAAAATGCAAATCCATATATTAGTTATGACTTCAACCTTGACCTTAGATTTAAACCAGTGTTTTATCCATTTGCTCTCTGAAGCCAAAAAACAGGATGCACATGTGAAATAAGTATTTAGATATAGTTTTGTCTGATATGCATACTGCCAAATTTGTAATTATTTTTGTTTGAAATGACACAACTGCAACTAGCATAAAATCAAAGGCAGTAAACCAGTCAATTGTTTTGCTGTTTGCCTGTTAGTAGCATGCTAAGAATGCTACAGTACATCACCTAGGAGAACTAACAAATTTTAAAATCAAAGTCTAAAAATTGATTTTCTTTATAGCCCCTTCTTTCCTTCCTTTCCCTTCCTTCTTTTCCTTTCTTTCTTCTCTTTCTTCTTTTTTTAATGTACACACTATTTTTCATGTGTTCCTTTTTCATATTTTAAATTAGTTCATTTTATTTAATATACTTGAGAAACAGTTTGCTTGCTGGACAAAGAATTTGTAATACACAGATAAAATGTCAAGCTTGCTGACTTCTTGAGCAATTAACAGAATCACAGATGGCACATTTCTTGGTCTATTTTCTCAGGCCAGCCATCAGTACAATTATCTACATTATAGAAATTTTCTCTTATAGAAACGATGGTCACAAATCCAAGAAAGTTGAAGCTTGCTCTAGGAAATGCAACTGTTTCATTTTAATACTTCATCAGCTACTCTTGAGGTTTTTATGAAAATAAGCATTTTCTGCCAAGTCTTGAAATACTTACATATGGAGAAATTCTCAGAAATGAATATTTTGGCGTTTAACATCTTACTTTCCAATCTTTAAGCTGCTTTTCAAAACTAGTATTAAAACAAAAGGATCCTTTCCAGCATGCATGAAATACAATCACAATATGGAGATAAAAAACAGGAAGGACTCATTTGAACATAATTAAATCAAACTGTGTAGTTCCAAGGACACTGCAAGGTATTCCATCTTTTATAAGATGAGATCAGAAGAGGAGAGGTGTGCTGATGACAGGTGTCCCTGAGGCGATCCCTTTTCCAGGCTAAACAAGTCCTTTTCCTACAGCCTATTCTTGCAGGACCAGTGTTCTAGCCTCTATTCATCTAGGTTTCCCTCCACAGATCTTCCTCCTGTTCACCAATGTGTTTTCTGCACTGTGGGCTCTAAATTGGACACAGAATATGGATGTGGTTCAATTAACGCTGAACAGGTGGAAATAATCATCCTTCTTAACATACTGGCCATAATTTTGTTCATGCAACACAACATGCTGTTGGTCCTCCCTGTTGCTGACTCACATTCAGCTCACTGTCTATTTTAAAATTGAGAGAAATGATCAAATTATGAAAGTGTTGTGTATAACTTCAGTATATTGTTGGACTTTGACAATAAAGAGTAAGACTAAGCCTGTGCACGTTTTATTCTATTTGCACATTATCATGATGTCATGTTTATAAATGACAAATAGATTATTGATATGAAATTGATTATATTGAGGGGCAGTAACACTTAGTTTTGTGTTCTGGAGACTTTGACATTATTTTATCCTGAAATTACTCTTAAAATAGTAATATTACTAAATGCTACATGAATTTCAATAATATCCTGGATTTGGGGAGAGCAGATTTCAGGCTGTTAGGGAACTAGCTATTAAGGTCTCCTGGGAAACTGCTTTTGAAGGCATTGTTGTTCATTTGTACAACACCTCCTAAGAGCATAGCAACAGGCAATTATAAAATGTCAAGTCAAGTAGGTGGGGCAGAAGGCTAGCTTGGCTGACCAGGAATCTTCTAGAGCTTAGTCAGAAAGAGTATGGCCATTGGAAGCAAGGTGAGGCAGCATGGGAATATTGCAAAGATAGTGTTTGCCTTTATAGGGAGAAAATTTGTGTGGCCTAAACTCAGGTAAAGTTAAAGCTGTCCAATGCTGTGGGAAACAATTAAAGGTTGTTATTATTTTTTTTAAATATGTAAACAACAAAAGGAGAACTAGAGAGAACATTGTTTTTTTACTTGATGATAACAGTCACCTTACTAACAGGGTCGTAGACAAAACAGATGTTTAAGGCCTTCCTTACCTCTGTCTTCAACATGGATGATTGCCTCTGTGACCCCAGGTGTTCTGAGTTAGAGGACTACAACTGCAGTAACAATCAACTCCCAGCTACCCGTGAACTTCTGCAGGATTTGCTGTTCCACTTTGATGCATATAAGTCCATGAAGCCAAATAGGATTCACATCAGTGTACTCAGAGAGCTGGCCAGTGCCATTGCAAGACATCTCTCAATTATTTTTCAGTTATCTCAGGAATCTGGAGAGATCCCAGTTGACTGAAAGCTGACAAATGTTGTACCAATTTGGATGATTGGACTGGATAATCTTGTAGGTCTTTTCCAACCTTGGTGATTCTATGATTCTGTGAATTTTCAAGAAGAGCAAGAAAGAAGATCCTAGTAATTACAAGCCTGTCAGTCTCACTTCAGCTCCTGGTAAGACTATGGAGAAAATTTTGCTGGGATTTATTAAAAAACACCTGAAGGACAAAGCAGTCACTCATCGTAGCCAACAAGGATTCATGAGGGAAAGATCCTGCTTAACTAGTTTCATTTCTTTTCAAGACAAGGTAGCGTATCTAATTGATTGAGGGAAGTCAGTTGTTGTTATCTTGATTCTTTACTGATGGATTTCAGTAAAGCTTTTGATACTATTTCTCACAGTATCCTTCTGAACAAAATGTCCAGCATACAGCCAGCCAAAAACATAATAAGATGGGTGAGCATCTGGCTGATCGATGAGACCCAAAGGGTGACAGTAAATGGAGTTACATCAGGATGGTGGACGATCACTAATGGGGTTCCCCAGGGATTCATTTTAGTGCCAGTTCTCCTTAATGTTTTCATAAGTGACTTTCATAAAAGGATTTTTGAGCAAGTTTGCTGACAATACTAAATTAAGAGGAGCTATTGACTCTGAGAGTGGAGAGACCTTGCAGAGACATCTAGGCATATTAGAGAGCTGGGCAATCACTAACTGCATGAAGTTGAACAAGAGCAAGTGCAGGATTATGCATCTGGGAAGGCGCAACTCTGGCTATACATACAGTGGGTTGAGATGCTGGAGACCAGCCCTGCCAAAATGGATTTTGGGGTCTTCGTTTACAGACTTGAATGTGAGTCAACATTGTGCCCTGGCAGCCAGGAAGACCAACTATATCCCAGAGTGCATGAAGCATGGCATTGCCAGGTACACTAAATTGGCGCAGCCTCACTTTGCATCCTGTGTGCAGTTTTGTGTGCAACAATAAAAAGAGGACATAAAACTGTTAGAGAGCCTCCAAAAGAGGGCTACAAAGATGATGAAAGATCTAGAGGGGAAGACATATAAAGAATGGCTGAAGTCTCTTGGTTTGTTCAGCCTAGAAAAGAGAACACTGACAGAAAAATGCACTGTGGCCTACAGCTTCCTCACATGGGGGAGCATAGTGGCAGATGCTAATCTCTGCTCTCTGACAGCAATAGAACCTGAGAAAACAGCATGAAGTTTTGTCAGGAGCAGTTCAGGTTGGATATTAGGAAAGGGTTCTTCACTGGGGGTGGTCAGGCACTGGAGGATATTCCCCAGGGCATTGGTCATGGCTCCAAGCTGCCAGAGTACAAGAAGAGCCTGGACAAAATCCTTAGACATATGGTCTGAGTTTTGGTTGATCCTCTGTGGAGCCAGGAGTTGGACTTGATAATCCTTATGAGTGCCTTCCAATTTGGGATAGTCTAAGATTCGATGACTCTATGGTTCTATGAGTTAAATATCAGCTTGATATAGAAGCTTAAAAATGTAACATATTAAAACAAATATGCCCTAAAACCACAGTTTGACAGGTACATCTTTTTAACCTACTTCCGGTTAGCCATGATATAGAGCAAGTTGTGACATGTTGAAAACAATTTGACTATTCTTGTCCCAACAAAAAAGTAGTAAGAAAAAAATAAATAGGCAAAGCAATGTATTAAATACTCTTTTAATAGCCTTGATTCTGTCAGAACTCAAATTGCTTACTAATTCTTAGCACAAAATCAAAACTTGAGATATTAGTTAGCCCCAGAAGCAATAGTAATGTCATGAAGAGTTCTAATGAGGGTGATAATAATGTCAAAGCCTAATCTGAATTAATTTTCATTTTAGATATCTTTTCGGAAAGTGTGAACTGAGAGCTGACTAATTTTGTTTTTCTTCTATGTGTATATGTCAGTGTGCATGTGTGTATAATATGTGTACTTATAGTGTATGCCTGTAATTCACCATGAGACAGATATTCATTATTTCCATAATTTTAAGGAAAAGACTAAATAAAAATGTATGGAAAATACCTGAAACAATCTGTAAATATTCACAATTTTGATATTTGTAAATAAACCTCTTCTCCTTAGTGTGATTATGGGTTAATGCAGAGGATTATTGCCTAACAACCACACAGCAGTCAAATCTCATCACCTTCAGCAGAAATAATTTATGGTTTAATCTTACATGCAGGCGTATTAAATTAGTATTACTCATCAGAACTCACTTATTAATAAAACAAGCTGAATTAGCCACTGGAGAATCATATTTGGAAATTCAATGACAATTTTACATTTTTAATAAAGGCTCAGAAATATTATTGCAGAGCAGCTGATATGAAGAAATGTGGTCAAATTTGACATTCATTAATAATTGAAGTGTAAAACGTGACAGAGGTGAAAACTGATATTGATTTTTTCCCCTCTAATATTTGGATGAGTTCTGAAAAGTAAATAAAATGAGATAACAAGACATATCAAGTCACCCTGATTTCTTTCATCACCCCTCCCTGTATGCAGACATATATATCACTATTTTCCCTATCATGTTTTTGAATAATTCAATACCCATAGTCTTTTCAGTTCAATGCATTATAAAACACACTCAAGCTGAGTTTCAATCATATTAGTCTGAAAGCTGAATTTTTTATGAAGGATTATTTAAAACAAAATGCGTCTAAGGCCCTACAGTCTCTAAAACCAAACAATCCTTACAGTTCAGTGAAGAAATGTCAACACTGTGAAGAATTTTTCGATTCAAAAAATTAAAGGAATGTATATTAACCATATCAATATTAACAACCTTACAGCTGGATTTCAGAAGTGATTTGAGAACGTAAGTATTATCAGGTTTGTATTTTAACTAGTTGTGAAAGCTCTGAAATCTTTATATTTGTGCTGAACTTGACATGCCATTGGGAGAACTGAAGCAATCCTACCAATTTCAAAACTTCTACTGTTAATCCACAGGCTTTGTTGAGTTTAGTCTTAGACTTCATTGAACTCCAGATCAAGGAGGGCCACCAGCTTCTGTTGACCATACTCCTGCACACTAAATGTGTATCTACAAAGTATACTGTGCAAGATTTACAGGGCTAGAAATGGTACTCTCTGTAGAGTATGTGGGTTTGTTTAAACATCTCTTCTGTCTGCTCTCACATTGACTGGGCTTGTGGTCAGGATCATCTTTACAAGATATTGCTTGGTTCATATTCATTTACTTGACGGACTGGGTTAATCTTTCTTTGTCCAGTGCTGGTGATAACAAAGAGGAAACTCACTGAAAATGAGCTGCAGCTTTTTATTTCTATGTTTTACCAAAGTAATTCATTTGCTTCTGGAGGAGGTCATGTCCTATGTTTTAGCTGTAGATGCAAGTGTTAAGGTGGGAATAAGGAAAAAAAAATCATATTATCTAATGTTCAGTGTGTATCTGTTCACAGTTTTACCTGTCTTCCATCTGAAGCTTCAACATTGCCATGGACATCCACATTTCAAATTCTTTGCAATATTGTACAAATAGTACGTTATAACCTTGCCTAGAACTGCAAGAATGCAAGGAAATTCTGGTATCGTGAACTTCACCAAGGTCATTTTCTTGAATATAACTCTTCAGAGTTATAATCAACAGATTTAACACTCTTCTGAGCAGAATTATTTTTCTAGGCTGAACTATAGCGATGGAGGTACATCAGGGAGTCTCCTTAAAGTGTCTGCAAAGAAAATGAAAGCATCTATGAGAATGTCAAAGCCACAGAACATTCAGAAAAACCAAAAACAACCATTAATTAAGAAAAAGGGAGGAAATAGAAAAATTTAAAAGCAAAAATTTCTTTGAGTATGCTTTCATGTTTTGCGACCAGCATTTTTATTGAGATATCTGGTCACATAATACTGACTGGCTGCAGTTATATTATGCTCTCATGCCTTCTGTCTATTGCAGAACAAGTAACATTTTGGAGGTCCCTTTGACTGTATTAACAAAGAAAATGGATGGTAGTCTGAGTCTCATTTTGTAGGAATGGATTTATATTGCCTTCAATAGCCAGAATTAACAAAATCTAGTCAAATAACTCAAAAGGTATTCCAAGAGATATTTTGTTTTAATTAGTGAGATGTACTGCAGAAAATGTGAGTCAGCTGAGATTTTAAATATAACAATATATTATTCTCCGTTCACATCTGTCTTATATTAATGTTGAAAACATACCTTCGTATTATGAGTTCTGTGCTATTTGGAATTTGAGTGTTGGTTCTTTTTTAATTTCAATACTTTAATTAAAATGAGACTATAGCTTCATCAGCAACTTTGAGCAGCATCTACAGGGTAAATTAAATTGTACTTATGTGACAGTACAAACTATAATTTTTTCTTTTGCAAAAAAATGGAGTAAACTGTTCAACGAAAAGCTGATGGAAATTGAAGTATTTGATTGTCTGCAACAGATACCAAATTTTGAAGTACTTTTCTAGAAACAAAAGCAGACTTGGTAAATGCACGGAAAAGAAAACAGTAAAGAAGGAGATGGGCATGCACTGTTTAAGTTTATTGATTACGGTATTTGAAAAATAAACATCTTTTTGAATTTAGGTCATCAGTGAACTGTAGGCTACAATGGGTTTCCTCACCACAGTCAGAATCTTAGCTGAGTCTTACTGAGCCAAACATGCTCTTACTGGTAGTGTTTCGCTTCAGTCATTCAAAAAGTTATGTTTTTTATACACCTTTCATACCAGATTCCTATAATTTTGGTTGGATAAACAGTCTTTTGCTACTGCAGAACTATTCAGGAAACAATGCATGGCTTTCCCTTCTGACTATTCACAGCTTTTATTTTCCCCCTGCACCCATGTGTCTAGAAAGTGTCTGGGGAATTTCAGGCCTTGTCAGATTTTTATTTCCCATCTTTCCCAGGTGTTAATATGTCCAAGACCACCGTTGTGGTTTTAGAGGTTCTATTTTTTTCAGTGCTCCTCTTCCAAGGGAAAACAAGCCAACAGCTTAAATGTGTGTCCAAGAGAAAATCTATGAAGAAAATTCCTTTTACTGCAAACGCTTTCACCCCTGTTGCAACAAGATTCTTAATTCAAATATCAGAACTGTTGGAGAATTCAGATTTCTTCAGTCTATTTCACTGTGAAGTTGAGAGTTTGTCCTGCCTATCCTGGCAATATTATTAACTTCGTTCATCAGTAAACTACATAGACTGCATATATAATCACAGAAGCGTAGGGAGACATATGTATGATGAAGATGAACAAGGGAAGATTTTCAGTGTTTAAAGCAACTATTTCACATCAAGTTCCACAGCATATGTCCTTCTGTCTTAGGCTTTCTGAAAAATTCTACCTTTTCACTTCATTTTGGGAAAGCATGTATTTCTCACCCTTCTCACCCTATTTCTCACCCCTCATGCTGAGGGAGGGATCATGCTCTGGGTTCTGAGGCATTTGTCCTAGAACATGGCACTTGTAGTACTTCCTTCCCTGCTGAATAGTTCCTTATGAACAACCAAGAACTGCCACGTTGTATTTGTACCCAAACATTGAACCTGAACCTCCAAGTAATGCCTCTAGCTGTAGTTTGTTTGAAAGTCTTAGAAACCAAGTCATAAAGTTCACTGATGAAGATTTTGTGCAATAAACCCTGGAAGACTCCCTCTACCTTATTTGAAATCTTGACTTCAGACTACTTGCTCTGTAGCTGCAAAAATTTTCTTCTGCCTGGCTATACTTAATTTATTCACCTGTGTAAATTACTGTTCTTAAGGGTTAACATACTATCCAAACAGAGATGAAAATGGATAGTTCCAGAATAAGAACTTTCTAGCTATAACTAGCTATGTTACAGTAAGGATGGTAAAGATTTTGTTTGATTTCTGTGTATCTGACAAGAGTTGCAGTCACCTCTATCTTAGGCAAAATACCTTGGCATCACTTTCTCTTTCCCATTATTAAAAAGGCATGTTATCTTTGTGGTGACATGAATAAATATATATAAATTGAAGTACAGTCATAAATATTACATATAGGAAAAAAAGGGTATTGATTTATCACTGTGACAAGACATTTCTATGGGATCTAACCAGCTGTCAACGGTTTACGGGCGTTTGGCCCGGTTCCGTGACGAAGGGGACAGGGGATCCACGGGTCCACACCCCGTGAAAAGGGAAAAGGGAAAAAGGGCAAGGAGATGGCCCTGAGAGCAAAGAACAGTGGCAACCATCTGAGGAGAAACAAACTAATTTACTAAATAAAATATCGGAATGCAAAACAACACAGTATAATACAATATAATTACAATTTAAGCTGATAAATCCAATAGATTTTATTAAATCCAAAATCAAGGTAGGCCTTACTCTACTAGTGACGATAAGACGGCTGGAGAGCGAGGTGCTGCCAAGACGAGAGACGGGCGGAAAAAAGGGACGAGGTCTCGTGATCTGCAAGTTTTTATACTGCGAGCTTTTATCTTTTCCCTCCGGCTGGAAATGGTAACAGAGAAGCAAAGTACTGTGGGGACTGTAGTAGTCCTTCTCTTCTGAGAACCAGGTATATCCACTACATGATGTTATGATGTGGAATACCAATAACCGAAAATCACAAAACCATGACACCAGCAAAAAGTATAACAAAGAAAGTAAGACTTCATGAACTTCACTTACTAACACTTTTTACTGTCTGGAACAAGCCAAGTGACAGAAAGGCAGACCTTGAAGAATTGTCCATCCTGTGATAAGTACTTAGTTCTCCTTGCAGATGGTCTGACTAAGGGAACAATGTTGAAACATGGTGCAGAAAAGTTTGTGTTTTGGCATACTTGCCAATAGCCCAAACACAAAAATGTGATAGTTAATTTCCATTTGTGGACTTACTTTGTATAAGAATGTAAATAATGTAAATAACTCAGAGAATGACAAGGAAAAATGCATCTCCTTAACAGGGCAAGACGATTTCTCACAACAGTTTGTAATTTTGTTCCAGCTCGGTACTTTCCTAGACTTGTTCTCCCTCAATGAATTGATTTTCATTCTTCATTCTGTTTCAAGTCAAACATTTTTTTTTCATGCATATTTTCATAAAATTATCCACTGCAGGTCAGACCAAATATTCACGAAGTGTAGCATCTTTCTTCTCACAGAAGGCTTAGGGAGAAGTATAAAAGCAGGGCAAGAAAACCGTGGTACTTCCCTAGAATAGCCTTCTTCCTTCTGGGAATTTATGATGCAGTGTTGTATTAGGCATGTTACGAAGTATTTGGGCTGTAATGCGGAAGGCCCTTCCCCATATGCTTGCTATTGGTTCACCTACTTTACTTGAACCCGTGTCGTAACACAGAGAGGCTGTCCTTCTTTGTTTTCATAACAGGGTGTATAACAACTCCATATATGGCCTTTCGGAAGTAAGAGGTCAGAAGCGGGAGATTCAATATGATTGGCCAGAAGCCCGTATGAGCTTCTGGAACAGTCTAGTAAAAAGATAAGAAATACTATATAGTTCTGTAGCTTTTACCAATAAAGGCCATTTTGCTGCATATCGTATTGATGCTATGTGTGGTATTTCGCCAGGACCGGGTTTTGGTTCTGTTGTAGTAGGCATGTTACGGAGTACTCGGGCTGTAACGCTGAAGGTCCTTCCTCATATGCTTGCTATTGGTTCACCTACTTTACTTGAACCCGTGATGTAAGAAGGAGAGGCTGTCCTTCTTTGTTTTCATAACAAGGTGTATAACAACCCCATATATGGCCTTTCGGAAGAGAGTGGCCAGAGCGGGATATTCAGTATGATTGGCCAGGGGCCTGCGTGAGCTTCTGGAACAGTCTAGTAAAAGATAAGATATACTATATAGTTTTGTAGCTTTTAACAATAAACGCCATTTTGCCGCTCATCATATTGATGTGTAAATGCGACGAGGTGACCGGGGACAGAAAGTAGTCCTTGCGGGCAGGGTGACAAGTTACGAACGGAATATCAGATGTGGTGGTCTTCACTACAGGTTCTCTGCATGCAAGGGTAATACAAAAAGGGTTGCCGGAGTTCGGTAACAATGCAGTGGCCTGAACTAGAGATTACATATTTATATTTATTTGTGTTCAATACATTTTTCTTCATTGAGTTTTTCCTTTCTTTTTTAAATCACCATAGACATTTAGTATGGACAACATTCTGTGCAAGGAAAACCACAGACAGCATCACAAGAATGATGAAAAGCTGTCCTTCTTTGCCCAGAATGAGACTGTTTACCTCTCATATTAATCCTGCTTACCTTTGAAAAAAAGAATGCAAAATGTCTCTCCTGCCTGTACCTCAGAACAAGAACCAACACATAAATCACCAAATACCCTAGTGTGTTCTTGGTCAAAACATTGCAGAACAGTTTCTAAAAGCAAAGACTTCTTTATGTCTAGAAGTACCTGCACAAGTATGGTTAGGACCCTCCTCTACAAATGTCCCACATGTAAAATGGGGGTGCTAGTCTTCTTTTTTCTAACAGGATTTTAATGTGGACAAATCCATCACACAATGTTAATATATACTAATATAATATTTTAATATATACAATGTTAAGGTCACTGTGATGAAGAAAAGCACTTTTATCAAACTCAGATCATTTGTACTAGAAATTGTATCCAAGAGGAAAGACTATACATAAAGAATAAATAATATTAAAGGAAAAGAAAATATATATACTGTTAAAGTAAAGATGATAAATAATAGAGATGGAAGAAAAAGTGACCAAAATACTCTTTTGATTTTTTATTTTTTTGGGGGGGAGGGGGGGGGGGGCAGGAAGTTTTTTTCAATCTATGTGACACAGTAATAGAAACATGAATTTCTAGAACTATGTGTTAGATTAATGATCATGTCATGACAATATATTTCTGGAATTTATACAAAAATATACACAGCACATCTTTTCTGCATAAGTTATTCTTGTCTGTAATTCATCAAATGCTGCATGGCCTGTACTGTGTTATGCATTGTGTTCTGTAAGATTTCTTTTTTTAATTTAAAAGAGGATTTGGTTGCTTACCATATTTCTAACTCTTTCTTACCCTACACACTGATTGTATCCCGTTATTTTTAGTTATAACACAGTTCACATTATTCTGTATTGTTCCTACATTAAATTGATGGTATATGGGCTTACTTCAGAGATAGGCCTGTGTTAGTAGTTTTGTTTGATTATCTTTGAGCTGATGTGAATTTGTATCATAATTGCTTGCCCTTGGGAATGAAGCAGAGCATTTTCCTGCTTTCTGAAGCTTCCTGTTTCATCTCAGAGATTCCTCACCACAGACACTAGTTTGCTAACACTTGACTTCCACACATTATTTTTTACAAGCCTATTTACAGAAAAAAATATATATATCATATGATAAGCAAATAACATCAGTAACCAGCTCTTCCATGGGCCATCTACGACTACAAGGTGAATAAAAATGTGATGTGGCAGTCTCTACAGATGTACATATGTTTGTTTATTACAAATGTAGTAAAACTTCTTTAGCCATCTCATCCTCTTTAAATATCTACCATCTAATATGGTAGAGACATTCCCAAGGAAATCTGCTTCAGCAGTTATTTTTGGCTTGCTTTTTGATAGAAGAAGAAATTTGGAATAGGCAACAGCTTGAAAGGTTCAGACATGGGAGATTCATTTAAAAACTCCATGAGACACATGTGCCAAGTATTTTTATCCTTAAATACTTCTAAATAATAATTTTTCTTCTATGATTGATATAAATGGTTTTCCAGATACTTGGTCACAAGATGTGACAAAGTCACATAGAAACTCAGAGGAAATTGATTTCTGTACTTCTGCCGATTGCAATCTTGATGAGGTTCAAAGTATCCTGTGCTCTGGTTTATGTAGAAAGTTAGATAGTTGAAAGGATGTTTCAGGATGCTCTGGCAGAAGAAAAGGTGAGAAGATATTTGCTGGCTAATTTTATAGCTTTGGATTTCTTTCTTCAGTCTGAGAAGAGAAAGCGTATGGAGCAGAATAGAGGAGGAAATCATATCTAATGAAAACTACAATTTTTAATAATTCTAGATGTCATTAAAATGATTATAATCATTTTTCATTAAGTGATATAAGAGTATTGTCAACGGTTTACGGGCGTTAGGCCTGATTCCGTGACGAAGGGGATGGGGGACCCACGGGCCCACGTCCCGGGAAAAGGGGAAAAGGGAAAAGGGTAGGGAGATGGCCCTGAGAGCAAAGAACAGCAGCAACAGTCTGAGGAGAAACAAACTAATTTACTAAATAAGATATTGGAATGCAAAACAACACACTATAACACAATATAATTACAATTTAAGCTGATAAATCCAATACAGAGAGAGAGAATGAACCAGGTATATCCACTACATGATGTTATGATGTGGAGTACCAATAACCGAAAATCATAAAACCATGACAAGTATCATTCCACTCATCATACTTTATGTTGTAAATATTCAAAAGTAAACAACATGAGATTTTGGTCTTTTGTGGCACATCTTCCATCTCCTTAAGTACTTCATTTTATCACTGGTGGAACCTTAATAGTGCAAATTACAACATATTTTTAGCAGCTCAACAGTATGCATGTGCCAAGGCATTTAATTTCATCAAACTTATATTATTTCTGAATTAGAGAAATTACTGCAAGAAATGAAGTAATGCTATTTTCATTTCTGTGCACCATGTAGAAATGTAAATTATGTGAAATATTGTGTAGTTCTAATAAAGTACAGTTGGCTGTGTAAATATGTGTAGATTAATTTATGTTAGTGGTCTCTTGTTGAGCTGGTGTAAATCAGTGTACTTTTACTGATATCACTGATGTTACAATAATTTAAAATAGCTGCAGATATGAAAATCTAGTGTTTGTATTGCTGTCTGTATTTGTCTTCTCAAACTATTTTGAGATAATATCTTTCTTAGAAAAAACAATGTTAGCTCCAGTGAAATAAATGGTTAAAAAGTGTGAATCAAAGTTCTCAGTGTCTAGGTAATATTTTCTTTAGTTTGTTCTGAAGTCCACAATACAAGTTCTAGGATACAAGGCATATTCTATTATTTCTAGGACTGTAGGCAACCTGTGATGATAAGGAACAAGAAAAAGCATTTGTTTGCTTGATTTTCTTTTTTTTTTTCTTTTTAAAATCCTGCTATTTCCACACATTACTAAACAGGTGTGCAATAATGTACAACGCCAGTATTTCTCAAATTATAGAATTGTAGAATGATAGAATCTTTTGAGTTGGAGGGGATTTTTAAAGGCCACCTAGTCCAACTTCCCTGCACTGAACAGGGACGCCTACAGCTAGATTAAGCTGCTTAGAACCTGGTCCAACCTGACCTTGAAAGTCTCCAAAGACAAGGTTTCCACAGAACCATAGAATAATACAATGACTTGGTCTGGAAGGGATATTAAAGATCATCTAGTTCCACCCCTCGTGCTCTGGGCAGAGTTAACACCCACTAGATCAGGCTGCCCAGGGCCCCTTCCTATCTGGCCTTGAACATCTATAGGGGTGAGTTATTTACAGCTTCTCAATGCAGCCTGTGCCAGTGCTTTCCCACCTTCTCAGTAAAGAATTTCTTCCTAATATCTTTCCTAAATCTCCCCTCTTTTAGTTTAAAACCACTCCCCCTTGTCCATTCACAATCAGACTGTAAAAATTCAGTCTCCTTCCTGACTATAATCTCCCTTTAATTACTGGAAGAACTCAATGATGTCTCCTCAGAGCTTTCTCTTTCCAGGCTGAATAACCCCAGCTCTCTCAGAATTTTTTCACAGGAAAGCTGTTCTGGCCCTCTGTTCATCTCCATGGCACCCCTCTGCACCTTTTTTGATGGCTCTACATCTATTCTGTGCTGGGATCCCAGACCTGGAGGCAGTTCATGAGGGCAGAGGTGAACAATTCCCCCTCTTGCCCAACCAGCCACCCCTCTTTTAATGTAGCCCAGGATACAGTTGGCTTTCAGGGCTGCAAGTACGTAATGCTGGCTTTTGTCCAGCCTTTTGTTCATCAGTGCTATGTGAAAATACAGAACTACATTTTCAAATATGATAGGAATTGAGCAAGTCTGGATTGCATTGTAAATATTTTCTCCACTTGTTTAAAGTTTGAGTGGTACATGCATAAAGAAAAAAAAAGCTGTTATTGTATTTGCAGATTATTAATAATACAATAGAATTTGACTTGGGATTTGTGACAGTTATGAAATATTTGAAACTCTCAAATTATTGTTCATCTCTGTTGACCTATACCTGTCCTCTCCTGCAAACTATTCTACTGCTTACCAAAATTCCTTGCTCTTGGTCTAAGAAATATAGAATGTCACGAATCAGTATGACAGTATTTCACCTTTGCTAAATAATAGACTAGCTAAATTTCAGATCAGTAATGAATTCCCTCTTATCTTCTACTCAACATTTGGATTAAATGTGTCAACGCAATATAGATCATGACTGCAGTCATTACTAGACTCAAGGACAATACACTGTAAAACACCCATGTATTTACT
Organism: Numida meleagris; assembly: GCF_002078875.1. Taxonomy (NCBI): domain Eukaryota; kingdom Metazoa; phylum Chordata; class Aves; order Galliformes; family Numididae; genus Numida; species Numida meleagris. The sequence continues at coordinate 39,316,362 of NC_034438.1, read as the reverse complement.
GTACATACACCAAGTATTTTCAAAGTACAGAGACTGCCAAATGTCATTACAAGATCTGGGGAGACATTGCATTAGCTGAGAGACAGCTGATTTAAACTGACCGAAGGGGTATTTCATACCATATGACATCACATGGAAGGAAAGTATTGGAGAGGGTGGGAGTTCATTCTGCTCTCTTCTGCTCATTGAGGGATAGCTGGGCATTGGTTTGTGAGTGGCGAGCAATTGCTTGTTCATCATTTGTTTTATACATTCCCTTTTCTCTATCTTAGTAAGTAGTTTTATCTCCACCCATGAGCTCTATTTTTTTTTTTTCAATTCTCTCTCCCATCACACTAGGAAGAGGGACAGTGAGCAAATGATTGTGTGGTGCTTAGCCACCCATTAGGTTAAATCATCTTGGAAGATGGTAATGGAAGGCCCCATACCGGTTTGAAAACCATAGAGCACATTGCCAGTCTTCGCTGGACTGTCCTATTACACCTACCATATAGTCTGGATTAGGTGCCTTCTGACTTCTGTCTGTTTGGGCTGATGAAAGATGGACTTTGTGAGCAACATTTTACTAGCAATAATGCCATCATAACAGCTGTGAAACAGCAGGTCACCTCCACTGGCGCAGATTTTTGTGAGCACTGCGTGCAGACTGTTGTTCATCAATGGTGAAAATGCATAGCTAATGGTGGTGACTATGTTGAAAAGCAGTATTTTCTAACTGAGAACTTTCTCTATGAAATATTGTTATTGTGCTCTCTATATCTGCTGTAGTTTCCATGGAAATAAATAGGAGGTATTACTCTTGGACCAACCTGCATATACTAGGACTGTATGTGTGTGGGAGAGGGTGGGATGGATGTAAAGAGAGAGAGGGAGAGTGGATTTATATTTTGTGTGTTTCCTATGCATATACACTTGCATGAGAGCATGTACACAACACACCAAGATATAATTCTCCATAGATCTGTTTTCCATAAGCAATATAAACAAGGCCTTGGTTTATCCTGGGGAGTTAATTTGCTCTGACTTTGATACATCACTTTGTGTCTGACGTTAATATTTTAGTCCAAATGCCACATCATCTTTTATCTTTTATTTATGGTGATCTTCATATTCATTTCTCAACCATGGCAGTCACTGCATGTACGAAGGCATTGATCCTTATTCTTTTTATTTTCTATTTGTGTCACATACTGTATGCCCTTAAGAATAAGCACAGTCCATGGAAGAGAGAAAAAAGATAGGGAGGAAAAAAGAAACAACAATATTTTGGGGATTTTTCCAGAAAGTTGAACCAGAAACAGGAGATGTGGCTGTGAGTAAGAAACAAGTTTTATGAATTTGTCTTTAGGTGGGGCACAGTGTATGTGCTACTTTTGAATTGAATCTCATATATGAAAAGGCAGCTGGACAATAACAGGCAGATATGAATGTGGAAATGTAAATAGTAAAGCCCTGCATAAACTTGCAATAAATTCACCTGCAGGTCTAATAAACCAGCTTGGATAATGATTGCTATTTAAAGAGTTGGAATCTTTTTTCCCTTTGAATAATAGCCAACTGGAACTGTGAATCAAGGTCCATGTTCTATCAAGTGTAATACTGCCACTAAATAATCAATTTTTCTTCTGCCGAAGGACGAGGCAGATTACCTAAACATAGATGTCAGCGATATCTTCCATATTTTTCAGACTCAAATAAGGATCACTTAAGTTCTGAAAAGTTTAGATTTCTAGCAAAGCATTATTAGTGCTCTCTTAGAACATCATTATCTTTCTGTTTTTCATCTTTTCACTTCAGTGCAACCTACTCTTTTCTTCTCAGTCTTAGTTCCCTTTAAAACTCATGTGGTTTTGTGTGAATATGTGTAAGTTTAACTTGGCACTGCACTCTATGACTTAGCCACAACCTTCCCACACAATCCTGCTTTGTTGTCTTAAGAAGTCGTCAAACATGACATTCCTGAAAAATGGTCACATACATTCTTGAAAATTCTCCAGTCATCATCAAATGACTGAAAAGTTATTACCTCAAAATTCTAAACAGAAATGTTAAAACACTCTGCTTGGTAGAATTTTTTTAATCCCAATTTGGATACCAGAACAAATATTCCGATAGTAGCTGTACAGAAGCAAAGATGGGACGTGTTACAACATGGAGACTTTTGAGACTGTATATGAATTCCTGCTGACAGGCTGCTTAATTAGCTGCCAGGCATTTTTGTGCATCAGTCAAACTGCAGTATAAAATCACTTGCATAGGCTAGATTAAATGTAATGCTGCACCACTCTGGACATAGCCCCAGCTTTAGAACAGTTGTTTGAGTGCACATAATAATAAAGAAGAATTTAACTACTCCACCATGGTTAAAATTTAATCAGTCATTCCCACATTCAGGTGATTTGAAGAGCAGAGGTCAAGAGAGCCCCCATTATTTTCCATTCATTCTCTATTCACCAGGGGTAATCTTGTCCCAGTGAATACTTTATTCTATTGTAAAAGTGTCCTATATATTTAAGGAAATCATTAATCTCCTCAATAAGAAACATATTCAGCTGCTCTTCTTTTGGCTTGATGCATGCAGCATCTGGGGGATCAGGTATGATATCCCAGTTTGCAAAAGTTCATTTTTGTTTTAGAAGCACAAAATGTGGTCCTGAAGCCACAACATATCCCACAGGTGTTATGCTTGACGGTTTGAAAAGAATTTAGCCCCAAAGGAAATTACTCTAATACTAATAATTGAGTCTGCAACTAGAAAATTACAAAATATTAAAACTTTACATCCCTTGGGAGGATGTTAAAGGTATCAGGAGAACAGGTAATGTTCTCCTCAGTCCTCCTGGTTGACAACTGGGACAAAGGTAAAAGAGGAGAATGGCTAAACTGAATCATTGGCTGTGGATGTGGTGTTGTGCTCAGGGTTTTCTGTACTGTGATCTTGGAAAAGCCTTCAAGAGACGAGGCATGTTGATGATGATAAGATACAACTTACCAGGAGTGGCAAGAATGTTCTGGGCAGCAGGCAGAGCTTTAAACTACATTTGACAGGGGAAGAGAAGTACTAAAGAGTGACAGAAAAAAAACAGGGAACACTGTCACTTGACAAAGTAGCAGGGAAAAATTGGAATTTGTCCCAGAGGAATCCAGGAGGGCCCCTTCAAGAAGGTAACACAGTTCGTAGCCCAGCTAAAGTGCTTCTACACTAGTGCACACAGCATGAGAAATAAGCTGGAGGAGATGGAAGTCATGGTGTGATTATAAAACTAAGACCTAATTGCTACCATAGGACCACACAACTGGAAAGCTACAAGTTTTTAGTAGAGATAGGCAGGAAAGGAGGGGTGGAGGATTTACCCTCTATGTTAAGAATTGCATAGATTGCTAAAAGCTGCCTCTGAGAAACAGCCATTATCAGACTGAGAGCTTGGGTGTTAAACTAAAGACTAGACCAATAAAGAGAAGCTGGTGGTTGCAGTCTACAACAGGCTGCATGATCAAAGGGAACATGTTGACGAGGTCTTCTTGCTTCAGCTACAAGAACCATCACACTCACAGACTCTCATCTTGATGGGGGATTTCAAGCACCCAGACATCCGCTGGGAAAACAACATGGTGGGCTGTAAACAGTCCAGGAGACTCCTGGAGTGAGCTGATAACTTGCTGGTTCAGGTATTAGACAAACCAACATTACTCATCTACGACGAGGAGATCATTAAAGATGTTGAGATGGGTGCCAGTGTGGGATGTAGTGACTAGTGACCATAATCTGGTAGAGTTTGTGATCTTGAGTCAGAACCTTGAACTTTAGAAGAACAAACTTCTGTTTAAGGAATTATTAAGATTATTATTAATTATTATAATAATAATTAATTATAATTATATATAATAATTAAAATAATTATACATATAATTAATAATAATTAATTATTATTAATTATTCCCAGATTCCCTGGGAACCCGTCCTTAGGATCAAAGGAATGGAGCACTTTTCTGAGAGCACAACTGCTCTCCACTCCCCAGCATGAGAAATCTCAGGGGAGACAGGAAAATAGCATGGCTGAGCAAGCCTGCTTGTTAAGCTGAAAAATAAGAAGGAAATGCAGAGATAGTGGAAGCAGAGATGTGTGGGCTGGGAAGAATACAGGGATGCTGTCTGGACATGTAGTGACGGGGTCAGGAAAGCCAAGACGCAGATGGAACTGAACTTGGTAAGGGACATGAAAAATAACTAGAAGGGATTCTACAGGTACATTAGTCAGAAGACAAAGTCCAAGGAGATTGTACTCCCTCTGATAAATGAAAAAGGAGAACTGGCAACAAAAGACATGGAGAAGGCTGAACTGCTCAATGAGCTCTTTGCCTCAGTCTTCACTGGCAGAAAGGCTTTCCACATCTCTCATCTCTGTGAACCTCTAGGTGGGGGTTAGGGGATCAAAATCCCTCCTACTGTAAAAGAGGAGAAAGTTAAAGACTACTTGATGAGACTGAATGTGTGTAAGACTATGGAGCCTGATGACGTTTATCCCAGGGTCCTGGAAGAGCTGGCTGATGAACTTGACAAGTCATACTCTATCATATTTGAAAAGTCATGGTTGTCAGGTTAAGACCTAGATGACTGGAAAAAGGAAATCTTCACTCCCAGTTTTAAGAAGAGTTTAAAGTGTATCCAACCCATGGACTATGGGCCACATGCAGCTCTGGACAGCTAGTAATGCAGCCCCACAAGATCATAAACTTTTAATATTATTATGTGATTTTTAGCAATATTCTTAATGAGCTGGCTGTGTGTAGCTTGAGTGCAGACTGTGTAGGCATAAACGTAATACTGCAGAGAGGAGGGCACAATACAGTGCTAACTCAACCTCTTGTGTCTGCCACATATACTCAGTCAAAAGAGAAATCACTTGTATTACATGGTACATGCACTTGTGCCACCTGACAGGTAAGACACAGTGTTTACAGATAATATTTCAATATGCCTACATGTATATTTGCCTGTGAAGACATGCTTTTTATTTTTATTAAGCAGATATGTAGGTTTTCGTATTTAATTATTAAAATTAGGAACTTGGGCTTATGTTATTTCATGAAATAATTTAATAAGTTAGCACGTTCACTGCAGAAGCAATATAGAGAATACTCATGTGGTGCTGGCAAACTTTGTAATTTTCAATGTCTCAAAAAAAAAAAGGATAATGTTGTGGAAATCATCACTAAAGCTGTGAATTTCATAAAATACAAGAGATTGAATCATCACCTGTTCCAAGAGTTCCTTAAAAGTATGGATATTAGGGAACATTAGGGGATCTTCATTTACTTTTCAGAAGTAAAGTGGCTAAGTCAGAGTCAAATGTTAAAAGATTTTATGATTTGTGAAATGAAATCAAGTAATTTATGCAAACAAAAGGAAAAGGATTTTCAAAACATCTAGCCTACCAGAGAAAAAAAATTCTTTGTTTCTCAATCACACCTTATTCATGAAATCACTTTTTGGCAGTATGTACACTTGTGAACAAATATTTTAAAAGATAAAACATGGGAAGAGTAAAATTTCATCAAAAATCTCTGACAATTATCTTGAGGACTTGCTATGGATTGCAACCATTTCTTATCAAAACAGGCACTGATATATTAGTTTCACAAAAACAAGGTCAAATATTCCACCACTTTTATGGTTTTGTTGCCTTCTTTTTTAATTAAAAATATTTTTTTAAAAAAGATTTGTTACATATATTAGCTATATTACATATTTTATATGTGGCTCAAGATAATTCTTCTTCATTCAGTGTGGCCTGGGCAAGCCAAAAGTTTGGACACCCATGGTTTAAAGGAAGACGAAGAAAACTGTCAGTAGGTGAGCCGCATGGCTGTGCCTGGGAAGATTACAGAAAAGATCCTCCTGGAAGCAGTGTTAAGGAACATGCAAGATGTGGAGGTGATCTGTGACAGCCAGCACAGCTTCACCAAGAATACGCTTCACAAATCTGGTGGCCTCCTATGATGGAGTGACAGTGTCAGAAGACAAAGGAAGAGCATCTCATGTCATCTACCCAAACTTCTGCAACAACTTTGCTATCGTCCTGCATTACATTCTTATCTCTAAATTGGAAATATATGTACTTGCAGTGTGAACTATTCAGGAATTTTTTGGATGGTTGCAGCCAGAGAGTTATGGTCAGTGTCTCTATGCCCAGATGGAGGTGGTTGTTCTGTTGTGTTCTCTAGAGCTCCTACTTGGAAGTGGTGGTCTTCAGCATCTTCATCAATGTCCTAGAGAGTGGGATTGAGTGCACCCTCAGCAAGTTTGCAGATTACACTGAGTGGTGCAGATGATAAAATAGAAGGGATGCCATCCAAAGGGACCTGGGCAATCTTGAATAGTAGTCCTACATTACCTTAATGATGTTCAACAAGGCCAAATGCAAGGTGTTGCACTTGGGTTTGAGCAATCCCAGATATGGGTCCACCTCTACTCTGCCCTCATGAAGCCCTACCTGTAATAGTACATCCATATGTTGAGCCTCCAGCACAGGGAAGATGCAAAGCTGTTGCAGCAGGTCCAGAAGAGGGCCACAATGATGTTCAGAGAGCTGAAGTATCTCTTCTGCAAGGAAAGGCTGTGAAAACTGAAGTGTTTAGCCTAGAGAAGAGAAGGCTCTAAGAAGACCTCACTGTAATCTGTCAGTATTTAAAGGGAGCTCATAAACAAGATGGAGAACTAGTTTTTAAAAGAATAGATAGTGATACGAGAAGGGGGAATGGTTTTAAACTAAAAGAGGGGAGATTTAGGTAAGATGTTAGGAAGAAATTTTTTACAGAGGTTGTGGTGAGACACTGGAATAAGTTACCCAGAGAAGCTGTGGATGCCCTATCCCCAGAGGTGTTTAAGTCCAGGTTGGATCAGGCCCTGGGCAGCCTAATCTGGTGGGTGGCAACCTTGTCCACAGGAGGGGCTGGGACAGGGTGATCATTAAAGTCCCTTTCAACCCAAGCCATCTATGATTTTAGCCCCAAAGTGTATCACTCTAATACCTGAACAGTTTAAATGAGAATATAAGTAAGATCCTCCAAATATCAGAATTCTGTCCTACTCATTTCTTTACATGGATTCATTGTGGATTGGACAATATAAAGCTAAAATCCTGAGGTGAAGTTTAGATCCTGAACCTTTCATCATATTTTTTCTGGAACTTCACTCTCCATTTAGTGGATTAATTTATTTTTTATAACACAAGAAAGTGATACGCCTATGTTCTGGGGACAACAAATGTCTCTGATTGGTGTGAAAAATAGCACAAACAACATGCCAAGCGCTTATTAATGCTAATTCTTTAGATGTTTCTTATTGGGCAGCCTGTTATTGCACACAAATGTCTCTTATCTAACAGGTTCTCAAAGTAAAAAATTGAGATTGACCTGTGTACTTTACTCTTCACTTGGGAGAAAGATAGCTCTACTGAGAGATTCAAATCTAAAATGGTTTGAATCTCCCTCTTCTGATCTCTATAAATTGCCACCAGAAATCCTATTTTTCATCTTACTGAAGGGTGATAATGTTCAATATTAGTTAAATACATTAGGTGCCCAAGTTAGATGGAATGCACTTCAGTCACAAATCTTTCCTTACACACATAATCAGTTTTGTTGTGCAGAGGTTGTTTTGATGCCAGAAAGAAATAGAGCTGGCCCATGAGGTTTAACTAATAGTTCCTGAAAGCAGCAACCTCACCTGAACATGAACTCCCAAGGCAAATTATGGGGGAATTGGGCCCAGGTGCTCCAGGATATTTAACAATTTAGCTCAATCTAGTGAGAGTTGTCTATCAAGGTACCTGTGAGTTGCTGAGGTTTCAGGGCAAGACCCCTTTACTAACCACTGACTTTGAGCAGATCTTAAGAGCTAATATTTCACCCCCACAAGGGGGTTAAACACTTTTCTTCTGTAAAATTGGTAGGGTTTGTTACAGGTGCTCAATATCTATTGAAATCAATGTATGTTTAGTGTATAAATGGCTTAAAAAACTACTGCTTGGAAAACTGTATAAAATTTTACAATATTTTAATCATTTGTACTCCTAGAATTATGTTATTGCATAGATAATAGTGTACATTTTCACTGTCTCTAACTGATAAACTAAACCACAATAAAGAATTATTTCCTGCAATACCTAATGTCATGGCCGGTTCTGGTAAATATCCAGGTTTTTTTTAAGAGTTACTCAAGACAACTTTTCTACATATCTATCAAGTCAGTGGATCTTCTTATAGAAGAAGGGTTAATTTTCTTAGCTTTTGGCTTTAGATACACAGAATACATTGTGTCCAACCTTAATATTTTACACCGTAAGCCATATAATCTTTTATCTTTTATTTATGATGGTCCTCATATTAATTTCTCAATAGCAACTGGCACAGCAGGAGGGACAAGGCATGGATCTTCCAATTTATCTGCTACTCTTACATATCCTGAGGTTGAAGAAGCCTAGAGAGATTGATGTAATTCTGGCATCAGTCCAGTGGCTGTGTGTTTCTCCTGCATGAAAAACAAAAAGAGGAAAACAAAATTTGACAATTGGCAGTAATATCAGTGACCTCTGTAATAAATATAACAGGATGCTCTTCAATAATTTAATGGGATATCTGGTATTCCAAAATGAAGAATCAGCCATGTGAGAGTATGTGTATATAGTTTTGTGAGATTCTGTAAACGTGCTTGTAGGTGTGTACACAAACAGCTGGAAACACCAAAGGGCCAATTATTTTATTTACAGACTAGAATGTTATAAAAGTAACCTGTGATGAGATTACTAGTATTAATTATCTAATACGGGAAAACTAGTAAAATTAAATGTCTGTCATCGTGATCGCAATAGTTAAGTGAGAATATATTTATATATAATCCATATATACACTGCCTCTAATCTCACTGTATGAGTCACAGAGCTTCACTCTAAGATGTGATTAATATCTTAGAATCATTCATAAAGTCTGCTAGGGGCAAGCTCTGAAGGATTACACAAAGAGAAGATTTTCATATTCTTAATCATTATATTGCTTATAGTTGCACAACAAGATTTGACAGCTCCTACTGTATCACTTCCAATTTTACCTCTTTAAAATCAAGTAGTTGATCTACATTGTTATCAGTAAAGAATCACAGATTAATACTACTTCAAAAATTCATTCCATTTGCTATCTCTGGTAATATGAAATCAGAGAATGCTAACCATCTAATGCCTGTGCTTCTTTGGATCTATCAGCTGTAGGCTGATCAGGTTACAGACTTTGGTAAACATAAAACACATAATTCAAAAACTCTGTCTTCCAAGTGCATCTAAACACATAAATACTGTCCTATTCAAGACAGCTAAAACTATGTATCTAAAACTTGCTTAATTAAGATGTAGAGAAGTTAAAGTGGAAAATCTATGGATAAAATCACAGCTTGTGCTCCTAGTTTTGCAGTATATAGAATATATTAAAGTCAATATTGTAATTACTGTCATGTCTGCTATGTGGCTTTAGCTATCCAGGTTGTTTCCTTCTTCTTCTTTACTTACTGACTCTCATTCATTCAGAACAGTAGTGATTCATGTAGTGCCAAAACTTTCCAGCTCTTCAACCCAGAGTCCAGGGTGCAACACTGTCACTGGAGCTGGCGACCAAAGGTCTCTAGAGAGAGCAAATGGCTCAATGAAATGATCTACACAGAAGGAGAGGCGACAATGTACAAGCAATCACTCTCTGAAGATGTGATTACAAACAACAAACCTAAGTTAGGTTTAGGAGCTATCTGGAACTGAGCATCACGGCTCTAATTATGCAGCTCTTTGCTAGACCTCAGTTCCCTTTGAAGCTGCATCTGCTGCTGGCAGTATTCAGCTACATGTTACTTCTGAAAGAAAAATACATCTCATCCCCTGTAGGTTTTAAGAAATCAAGAAGAAGGGAGGCATAGAGTAACTTTCCACCAGGCACTTTTAAAGCTACAAAAGAAAATGTTCCCCATCATTCACAGTATTCTTTGGCATTGTAGGAAAGACATGCGTGGACCGAGGCAGACACTCATTTCCCTTAACAGTGTATGATGTAGTATTTGTACAAAAGGTGCCATGTGACATGTTGCGCTTTATGTTGTAATGTAGGTGCTTTAAAAAACCTCACAGTTTTAATGGGCATAATAAACAGAATATCTTACATAAAGCTTGTAGCAAAAAGCTGTGAGGGGTTCTAAAGTACAGCACAGAAATTGCAAGAAACTACTGCAAGCAATTTTTCTATTTTAAAGCTTTCTTTCTACTATGAGGACGCTTTATTTCCAGAATTTCAGTCTCTTGCAAAAGAACACTTGCTTGTAATGTGTGTTGAAAAGAATGAATGAGAAAAACTACGAGCATTTACCAAAATCTAGGGACATGCTTTGGCTGCTTTTTATCACATTTTAAAAATATTTAAATATATTGTTATTCACTACTAGCTTCTGTTGAGACCACAGCAGAAATTCTGGTAAAATGAGAGAAGTTCCTCTCATGGTATTTCTGGACATAAACAGTAATAGAAATGACAGAAATTTCACAGGAGAGATTGCTTTTATGATATTTCTTTCTCAATTTTGTTATTTTATGGAGTTCAGTAATGTTCTGCGTGCCTCAAGTAAAGGTAAGATGAATAGTACATAAAAGAACAAGAATGGCTTCTATCCTAAGGTGCTTGTGATCAGATTTCATACAATGGCAAAAAGAAAGAGAATAACAAAATGAAATTAAGTGCAGAAAGATAGAGACTGGATAATTATAACTGGCTAGTAGCTCAGTGCTGGCATACATGTTTCAGAATAATTATCTGTAAATTCAAAAATTTTCATGAAACGTGATAACTACAAATAAATAAGGACATGATATGACACGAAGTGACGAGACATACATAATGTAACATAACAATATAATATTTCACAGTTTGGGAGAGTTTTCTTTCTATTCTCTATACATTTCTGTCTTTATAGTAATTAAAACTTTGAACATAGGATACTTGGACATGCTGAGAATGGACACACATTTGTACTGAATTGGCTTGAAAAGAAAACACCTGCATCACTGCTATCAGTCCTCTCACTTGACACAATGAATTTGTTAGAATTCTCCACATACATCTTGGAATTAATGAAGGTTTCCACAGAGATGCTCTTCTGCAATATTGGTTTTTTTATATTTAGAGATCTTCTGTTTTCCACAGCCATCTCTATATGTGAGTATATTCTAAGTAGGGGTCAGGGGAGCAAAATCTGTCATAGCGTAAGAGTGGAGTGAGTCTGAGACCACCCCATGAGGCTGAATGTGTGTACAAGCCTACGAGATCAGATGACATATATCTCAGGGGTCTGAAGGAATTGGCTGATGTGGTTACCAAGCCTCCCTCCATCATTTCTGAAAAATAATGGTTGTCAGGAGAAGTCACTGGTGACTGAGAAAGAGAAACATCACTCTTATATTCAAGAAAGGGAGAAAGGAAGACCTGGGGAACTACAGGCCAGTGAGCTTCACGTCTGTGCCTGGGAAGACCATGGAAGAGATTCTCCTGAAAGACTAGTTAAGGCATGTGAGGGATGTAGAGGTGATCTGAGACAGCCAGCACAGCTTCATCAAGGGCAGATCATGCCTGACCAGTCTGGTGGCCTTCTATGATGACATCGATGGGCAAAGGAACGGCAACTGATTTCATCTACCTGGATTTCTGCAAGGCCTTTGACATGGTCTCGCACTGCATTTTTATCTGTAAATAGAGAGAGATGGATTTGAAGGCTGGACTAGTAAGTGTACAAGGAGTTGGTTGAATGGTCATAGCCAGAGGATTGCTGTCAACAGCTCAATGTCCAGCTGGAGGTCAGTCATGGGTAGTGTTCCCCAGGTGTCCATCTTGAGAACAGTGCATTTCAACATCTTCATCAGTGATACAAAGAGGAGGATCGAATGTACCTTCAACAAGTTTGCTGATGACATCAAGCTGAATGAGGTAGCTGACAAAATAGAAGAGGGGGACACCATCCAGGGGGACCTCAACAAGCTCAGAAAGTGGGCATATGAAAATCTAATGAGGTTTAACAAGGTCAGATATAAGGTGTTGCACTTGGATCAAAGCAATCCCAGATATGAGTGCAGACTGGGAGAAGAACTCACAGCAGCCTTGGAGAGGGACCTGAGAATCCTGGTGGATGAAAAGCTGAACGTGAGCCAGCAATGTGCAATTGCAGCCCTGAAGGCCAACAGTACCCTGGGCTGCATCAAAAGAGGGGTGGCCAGCAGGGAAGTTATCCCTCTCTACTCTGCCCTTGTGAGGCCCTATCTGGAGTACTGTGTCCAGGCCTGGGGTCCCCAGAACAGGAAGGATTCAGAGCTGTTGGAGAGAATCCAGAGGAGGGCCCTGAAGATGATCAAAGGGCTGGAGAACCTCTCCTGTGAAGAAAATTTGAGGTAGTTGGGCTTGTTTAGCTTGGAGAAAGCTCTGGAGAGACCTCACTGTACCCTTCCAGTATCTGAAGGGAGCTTACGAGCAGAAGGGGGCTGACTTTTTACAGTCTAATAGTGATAGGACAAGGGGGGATGGCTTTAAACTAAAAGAGGGGAAATGAGAAGTTTGGAAGAAATTTTTTACTCTGAGGGAAATGAGGCACTGGAACAGTTTTCCCAGAGAGACTGTGGATGCCTTATCTCTGGAGGCATTCAAGGACAGACTGCATGAGGCTCTGGGCACCTTGATCTAGTGGTTAACAACCTTTCTCATGGCAAAGAGGTAAGAGCTATATGACCTTTAAGATCCCCTCTAACCTAAGCCATTCTATGATGATTCTGTGATATTTAATCTCCACTTATACGTCCTTTCCATTCAATTTCTTCTCAGTATTTCTTATCACTCCATTGGTATGAATTACCAAAAATTCTGGATAGGAGATTAGCATACATAGTACGCTGCCTTTAGCATTTCTCTGTGCTCATGGTATGCCCAAAGATTAAGTGTTGTGAAATGAAACTGTTTTTCATAGCTGACACTTTGCAGATCATGAACAATTAATATACAGATGACTTTTTCATATATATGACACTATCAGTTTTTTATTCCAGTTCTTAAGATCATTCAGTTCTTCCCTCACAACGTTCTGATCTGCCGATCTAGTTGGCATTTCCCTTTAACTGAATGTCATTAATGTATTTATTTAGCAATGCCTTTTTTTCTTTTTTTTTCATGAGATTATTACTAAAAATTTAACATTAGATGAAATTTATCTAAAGACTGTTGACAAGTTGCTCATGTAATATCCCAACTACAACAGAGAATGTTCCTTTTCAAAGAAATTCTCAACAAATGTGCAAAACTTGTAAAATTCTCAAATGACATTAATTACTAATATTCTGAAAGAATTAATTATAATGAAAAAAATAGAAGTCTTCTCCCTTTTTTATTTAACTCATAACTGATTCTCAAAAAAGACACTGTACTCTGGCAGCAAGTTACACACAAATAGGAAAAATCTCTTGCTAAAGCCACCATATTGCATTTGCCAGGTCAGAGCAGCACCTTATAATAACAACAGAAAAGGGGCAGAGTGTGGTGAACTGCGACACTGAACTAGGGGAAAATAAGCTGGTATGACAGGATAGACTTTTATTTATATGCCCATATACATAAATTTATCAACACATTTCACTGAGGGAGAGAGAAAGGTGTTTTTGTGAAAACCAGAGAGACACCAAAACTGCATTTTCATATTTCCTTGCTTCTGTAGTCCTGTTTTTCAAGAACGTTTCAGCTTCTCAGGATGCTAAGACAGGGCTTATTGCAATGAGAAAACTTGACATTATGAAAATATTTCAATGTGACATTTTTTTCGCTAGCAAAGAAACAAACAGAAGACAATTTTATTTTCAACTCTAATTTTAACTTTCTAAATCTGGAAAGTTTCAAAATTTCTGCTTCTACTTCTATTGTCCTCTGTTTTGCTTTACACAATTCAGATGGTCTTCAGTTTACTTCTCTCTGAGTCTTTTGAAGCTTTTAGTGGCTGTTTTTGTCCCTCTCTAGAGGTTTTCATCCAAAATGTGTTTGTATTTGCATAGTGTATGGGTGCCATCACATGGCACATACAGGACAACCAGGAATCAGATTCAGTCAGCAAGCATTTATGAAAGGCAGGTCCTGCTTAACTAACCTGATCTCGTTCTATCCAACTTGGCCTTGAACACCTCCACATCTTGAACATATCCACAATTTCTCTGGGCAACCTGTTCCAGTGTCTCACCTATGCAAAAATTTCCTCCTGATATCTAATCTAAATCTCCCCTCTTTTAGTTTAAAGCCATTCCCCACTGTCCTATCACAGTCTGGACTTGTAAAAACTTGCCCTTCATCCTGTTCATAAGCTCCCTTTAAATACTGAATGACTACAGTGTGGTCTCTCTTCTTCACTACAGAGAGTTGGATCTGGCTTATTACAGCTGGAAATTAGAAAAGAAGTCTAAAGTGATGCAACAAGAATTGTGGAGCCTGATCTTTAACTTGGAATGGAGTAATGGTAATAAAATGGCTATAAAGAAGACAAAATAATAACCCGCTATTTGAAAACCAGCCATATGCATTGATACAGGCCACACCTCTTTTCTTAGACAGTAGAATGCTGTGAGTTATGTTTTGATCTTGGTCATTATAGCTCATTTGGGAATGTCCCCTTTCTGCAAGTGTGAATACATATACTGCCCTCCTCATCACACAGTATAAGCACCTTCACTAGTGTCAGCCATATAGCAAACACTTTTTTTCCTATCTGCCTTGACAAAGTTGCTTTGGTGATTTACGCATATATATGTGAGTTGATATAGATATCTGTTTATTGATTATTTAATTTTTCCTCTCAGTGGGAGAGGAAACTGGTGAACTCTATTTACAGTGCTCCTATTTCTGAAGAATTTTGATTCTATCATTTTTAAGCTAGTGCCTGAGAAACTTACAATATACCACATTTACCCACCCTGGAGTAAAAGAAAAAGATTTCTGGGGAATACAAATGCTAATATATACAGCAGATAAGAAAGTACTGTTATTGTTGCTACTGCTTTTCAAGTACTATTTCAAAACTACTCCTTTTGTGAGTAGGAATTTCAGTGAAGAATCTTACTATGGCCAAAGAGTAGGCAGCTTATCATGCTCTCACCCTGTAAAGCTCTGCTACAAGAGCACTACAACTGACCTACTGGCTATACAGCCAGTTTCATATCCTAAGACATAAAGATATGAAAATGTACATTTCTTCATCGAACGTTATACATTCCACAACAGAAATTGTCTTGATATCTCTACAGAAAAAACAGGAAATAATGTCATACTTGAAAGGAGGACAGATGAGACTTTCTTACTGTTGGTAAGAAACATTCCAACAATAACATGAATATTTATTCTCTGAAAGAGTGGTCAGGAACTGGAAGGAGCTGCCCAGGGAGGTGGTTGAGTCACTGTCCCTGGAGGTGTTCAAGAAATGTTAGATGTTGTACTAAGGGACATGGTTTAGTGGGGAAATGTTGGCGGTAAGTGGATGGTAGGACTGAGTGATCTTGGAGGCCTTTTCCAGCCTTGGTGGTTCAATGATTCTGTGATTCTACGATTCTCTTTAAAAATTCACTTTTGACACTTTAGTCTAAAATTTTTTCCTTCAAAGTACTTTTTTCTTCATCTTGTATCTATAACCTAAAATCATAAGTTTAATTTAATGAACACTCATCAGGCATTGTTATTAAATTACTACAGTGTGACTGTGTTTATTAAGTAATCTCTAGGTACACCCTATGGGAAAGATGGGAAAAATTACTGTTGATAAGAATGTATGGAATTATCTAGCAACAAAAAAGAAAAGACACTAATGACTGAAAAACATGTAGTGTAAATCACAGATTTTATGCAAAAAAAATCATTTCAAATGAATTTAGTAAAGATGATTCATCTCAAAACAGGACTGTTACATGGGCCTCAAGGTAAAATGTGGTTGTGTTAAACATTTCTAAATAATTTAGAAGTTACTTATGAGAAATAAACAGTTCTTTTTCTTCATTACATATGAGATTTCAATTCAGAGTGGATAAATGTATTTGTAAAATAACAAATCTATTTATAATTTTTGACGTGAATCAGAAAATAATTTTAAAGATCTCAGTCCTCTTTTGATGTGTCTTCTCTTCTTTATGCTCTTCTCACTCACATTTTTTTTTCTGCTATTCTGTTCTCTCTTGTTATCCTGGTTTTTACTTTTTCCTTCCCTCCACCATTTGTTACTTCTCTCCTCTCTTACTAAGTTCTATAAAAAGAAGGTCTGGTGAACTACAGGCCAGTCAGTCTCACCTCTGTGCCTGCCATGATCATGGAGCAGAGCCTCCTGAAGGCCCTACTAAGGCACATGGAAAATAAAGATGAGGTGATTAGCGGTAACCAACAAGGCTTTGCCAAGGGCAGATCATGCCTCACAAACTTGACAGCCTTTTATGATGGATTTACAGTGTCAGTGGATAAAGGAAGAGTGACTGATGTCATCTACTGGACTTGTGCAAAGCGTTTGACACTGTCCCTCATGACATCTTGGTTGCCAAATTGAAGAAAAATGGATTTGATGAATGGGCCACTCGCTGGATAAGGAAATAGCTGGATGTTTGCACTCAGTTGTGGGCAATGCCTCAGTGTCCAAGCAGAGGCTAGTGATGAGTAGCATTCCTCAGGGATCAGTGCTGGGGCCGGTGCTGTTTAACATCTTTGTAGGTGACAAGGACAGTGGGATTGAGTGCACCCTCAGCAAGTTTGTAGATGATACGAAGCTGAGTAGTGCAGTTGACATGCTAGAGGGAAGGGATGCTATCCAGAGGGACCTGGAAAAGCTCGAGAGGTGGGTCCATGCCAACCCTGTAAAGCTCAACAAGGCCAAGTGCAAGGTCCTGCACTGGGATAGGGGCAGTCCCAAACACAGATACAGGTTGGGTGGAGAATAGCTTGAGAACAGCCTTGAGGAGAAAGATTTGGGGCTGTCGGTTGATAAAAATCTCAAGCTGGCAATGTGTGCTTGCAGCACACCGTATCCTGGATAACCGTATCCTGAGTTGCATCAAGAGAAGAGTGACCAGCAGGTCGAGGAAGGTGATTCTGCCCCTCTACTCTGCTCTTGTGAGACCCCACCTAAAGTACTGCGTACAGTTCTGGGACCCCTAATGCAAGAAGGACATCGAGCTGTTGGAGCGGGTCCAGAGGAGGGCCTCAAAGGTGATTAGAGGGCTGGAGCAACTCTCCTATGGGGACAGGCTGAGAGAACTGAGGTTCTTTAGCCTGGAGGAAAAGACTACTCTAGGGGGACCTTATAGTGGCCTTTCGGTACCTGAAGGGGCCTACAGGAAAGCTGGGGAGGGACTTTTTATATGGGCATGTAGCAACAGGACAAGAGAGAATGGAAGAGAGAATGGCTTTGAACTGGAAGAGGGTAGATTTAGACTAGATACTAGGAAGAAATTCTTTACCATGAGGGTGGTGAGACACTGGAACAGGTTGCCCAGAGAAGTTGTGGATGTGCCCTCCTGGAAGCATTCAAGGCCAAGCTGGTTGAGACTTTGAGCCACCTGGTCTAGTAGGAGTTGTCCCTCACTATAGCAGTGGGGTTGGAACTGAAAGGTCCCTTTCAATCCAAACTATTCTGATTCTATGATTCTAAAATTCTTTTAACATGAAGTCTTTTTTCACCTTTTTCCTCCAGAGTTGTATGTATCAAGGCTCTGAACCAGCAGTCTAGTGAAGCTGCTACTAGCTTTTACACACCCACATGCAGGACCTTTTTCTGTAATTCAGTCCCATTTGTGGACAGCTGTTTTGTCCAAGCACTGCTGACAGTCACCATGCTTACTTTTCCCTAACCTGCTTCTCAGAAAAATAGACAGGCAACCTGTCTGTGCCTATTCACATTTATTGACAAGGAATATTGTTTCAGTCTTGTAACTGATTCATCTTGTCCAATAGGAAGTAATTGTATTCATAAAAATATAACAATCTTAGGTGACAGTGAGGCCATAGGTGATGATGTCAAGGAGAGGACCAAAGATGAGAAAAGGTATAAAAGATTCACAGATCATCCCTGTCTCGGTTATGTTAACATTTTGACCTAAGTCATATTTTATGAAGAATTCTACTGATTGTACAACTCTCTGGATCAGGTCCTCAGTTTTCCAAGTGGGAATGCCTCTGAGCAAGGAATGGATACTTCTTTCTGCACAGGTCTGTCAAATGGGAAATATGAGAGAAACAGATTTAATTCTCAGTTTTGCTTTGTTTTACTGAGCCACTCTGAGGAAATCAGTATGCTCACCAGTAAAATCAGAATAATGATACTTACCTACCTTTGACAAGTGCATCATGATCTAAGGATCAAAGTGTTATGTACAACTAAGTATTATTATTATTACTACTTTGATGTGCAAATCACACACAATTGGCTGTAACTGTCTTTGAAGCTGCTCTGAAAAATCATATCATATTCCACTTCAGCCGTGATTTAATTTGTGGATTAGTGACATGACAGACCATAAGAGGCTATTTGGAACTCTTTCAGTTGGTTTTCTCAATGTGGCAGCTTTGAACATACACTTAGTGTTCAGTAGGCAGAAAATGTCCTCAAATTATTATTACTGACTGCATCATTTTCTCAGTGAAAGAATTTGCGTAATTATAAATCTTCTTTTTGTTAATATGATTAATTTTATGATCTGACTCAATTACCATAAATTGTATTTTCAGAAACAAACTTGTTAGTCATGCAACTTAGCTACTCCTGCTTTCAGCCTGGATCAGTAAGTTCCCCTTGGTACTAGGCAGGTGTTTTAGAGGCCAGTAGACTACTGAGGCCTAACTTTCATCAGAAAATACAATTAGTAGTTTTTTAACCATTAGGCTTAATATATTTCAAAAGGTGCCTTCAAAAAGAGACATGATCTCTGTCTTCTTGTTGTAGTATCACTCCTTCCTCTGCATGAAGATTCTTTGGAGTGCTACATAAATAGCTTAAAATATCATGATGGCTTACAAATTTTGTTATTTATTAATAAATAAAATGCTTTTCATCTTCTGCATTGTGAATTTGACATCATAACCTCTCTGTCTCTCTCCCTCTTTATAAATTTTCTACCCGAGTTCCAGGACAAATTCCCTGTTCAGCCAATCTGGTCTTCTGCATCCTTTCTTGACTTCTGACACAATGGGATTGCCTGCTCCTGTGCTTTTAAAAGATGATTCCTAGAAAGTGACCAACTCTCATGGAACCCTAAATGCTGTAGTGGAGATTCCCATGGAACGGTTATAAATACCTTCTGGAGTTACTTAAAGTTTCATCTCATAAAATCAACTCCTCTGGCCTTTTCTCTCCTCACAGCAAAAATTTTGAATTCAACCATTTTAAGCTCACTGTGGCCATGACAACCACCTAACATCACCTCTGCCAGAAGGCCTTCTCAGTTTTAAAAAAACTGGTCTAGGAGGGCACATTTCCTAGCTGACTTGCTCAGTACTTGTGAGAAGAAATAATAATAATAAATTTGATCTCAGTATAAGGTATTTAAAACATTGCTGAGCCAAATAATCATGTCTTTTAGGATTTTCTCTAGATACGTAAAAATATACTTTAATAGAAAATTAAGTAGTTATGAAATTCAAAACCTGTTTTTCTTTCTATATCTGCTTTAAAATTTCAGTGTTTATGATGTGAAAACTGTTGAGCCAGTTGTCTGCATTACATCTCATTTTGCAGTTCCTATCAGACTTGATGATGATAATTTGTGTTATTCTATACTGGAGGAAATGTGAGCCCTTATTTGATAAACTAAGACAATAAATTTAAACAAAAGGTGAGAAATTTAACGGAGACTCCAGTCATAAAAAGGAACAACAACAACAAAAATATTTGACTTCAGAAATCCTAATTTCTCAGTGGTAATTCTGCATTAATGTTTTATTTACGTTTTAGTTCTCTCTGCTTGAAAAAAATATTTATTTTTTTCTTATTCATATAATACCTTTGGTCTGTTTTCATTTGGAATTTTTTTTAAAGAAACATAGGAGAGCTATTGTCTAAGGAGATAAGAACTGTCGTCTCAAGATCAAAATAAGTAATAAATTACAAACAGGCATTTTACACTCACTGTCATCTGCTTAGAAATTAGCGACAGAGAGGACCTTTTAATTATATAATCTTCCACTCTGCCGATGTTTATTTCTAACTTTCTCAGTGTTTTGAGTATTTTGATATAAATCAGGTGAACTTTCTATCATGGTGAAATGCTATGGCTAAGCACTTCTAATGTTGTGCATTGTAAGCTCAGTTGCTTAACATTATCATATTATTTGTCACGCTGTCTTATGCTTATGGTATTCTAGTTATGGTAGAATAACATAGTGTTATTCTACCATATGTTAGTTTCTGATGTTGGATTAGCTGTAGATGTTCCTGTTCATTGCAGAGGAGTTGGATTGGAGGACCCTGAAAGGTACCTTCCAAGTCAAATGATTCTATGATTCTATGAGAAATTCAAGTACATACACTGGTAAGTATTATTGAAAGAGGAGATGTATAAAAATGTTGAAGCTTATTCACATAATCGTAGAGTCAAAAATAATTTGATTTTAAAATGAAGAATGATTACATTTCAATGTTTGTTTGAGCAGCTGTACTGTCTAATGGAAGTGGCAGTACAACAGTTCAACCAGAGGGAATGTTTTATAATGAGTGATGTAGAATGAGTAGTGAGTTCAGATTATAGAGAAGGCAGCAGATGCTATAGTTCTTAAACTAGGACTACAACTTTAATTCAGTCAAGACGTCACTGCCCAGATGACACAGGAGAAAATAATGACACTGTGATATGCTGATGTGGATTCACTTGATCCTGGTTACACTTCATATCTGTGGGAGTATAACCATGGGCTTTCATCTATATAAATAAGCCAGTGTTTCAGGACATGTTAAGAATTTTAAGAGCATGGTAATCTTTAATTTTTAACTTTCATGAAATTTCTTCGGAACCTGAGAAAGTCTGCAAAGGACCTTATGGTCCTAGAATAATATTTAATGGACAATAAATCTTGCTGTTGATGTGCATGATATGATCTTAGGAAACAAAACAAGCACTTAAGTGTCTACTTATCATTTAAATCCACAAAAATTTCAACAAAAGGAGTCACTTAAAAATGTTTGAGTAATAGTTCTTAAAACAAAATCTCAGAAATTAAGAGAAAATAGTCTTAGATTTGTTTAGAAATTAAGACCATATTTTTATTACCCACTGCAATAAACAGAGTTACACTACTGATTTGTAACCTTTAATTTTAAACTAATATTATGCTTGACATAGAAGGAAAAAAGTGATTTTATTACATTGATATCAAAATATTTTGATTTTATATTTTTCAAAATATATCATTTTCTACAGGACTGATACCTCTCTGTAATTAAAAAGTCAAATTTAAATTATAAAAGGTTAATTTTTTTACCTCAAATATGCTTAATAGTAATGTATTTTATGCTAATTTATCATGCTTTCTTAATAATTGGAAGTGGTAACAGCAAAGCTTTTAAGACTTTTATTAATCTAACACCTTGAGGCTGCATGTTTCTAGTTATTTGAATTCAATCTACCAGTCATACACATTAATCAAATAAATATGTCATAAAGCATCTATCATTACAGCAAATCCTGACTTGCAAGGGTCTAAAATCAGATTTAAAAATATAATGCAGTATCATTTCCCAGACATATTGAAAAGAAGAACTGACTAAACCATAGTCTGTGTTTTCTAATTAGGAGACCTTCAATGCTCCAAATCAGCTGACCAAGGAAAATAGTAAGTATAATATTTAGGGAGTAACTGTACTGGAAAAAGGAAAAAAAAAAAAAAAAAGAGTTTTAGACCTTATGCTTGATTTGGAAATTCTGACTTTCAGTGCTCCACTTTTAAACATTATTAGTGATCTTAAAATTTAGTTCTACTGTTACATAGCAATTCTCATGTAATCTTGCAGTTTCATCTCCATTCTTTGATCAGCACAGACCCAACACATTAAAGTCTTAGAAATTACTGTATTAGAAATTTCTCAATGTGTCTGGTTTTGGGGAAGAGTATTTAACATCCTGAAATCGCTGACCAGATCACAGTACGTTTTCCAATAAATGACTACATAATTTCCAATAACATTTTGAGACGGTGTGACTGATACAGACAGTTAAAGCATGCAAAGGCACTTTTTGAATGACTCAATCTGGAACTTCCAAATCATACACTGTCAGTATCACTTATGTGCTATTAGTATGGATAGTCTTGTACATCACTCCCCCTGCCTCCAAGGAAGTAATTTCTATAGTGACAATTCTAAATGCAGAAAGCAAACATTGCAAACTTCAAGCTTTCTTTTCTTTTTCCCTCTTTAAAGTTACTTACTTCAAAAATAAAGAAAAAATAAAAAGAAGAAAAAAGAAAAAAAAGAAGAAAAAGGAAAAAAAAAGAAACAAAACACCTGAGGAAATCAAAGGAAAATATTTTATGGTCAATAGATTAGATGCTTTCCACAATATTCCAATTTAAAAAAAGTTATTTTCATCTTGAGAATGCTAATTTAAGTGTTGAAAGATTAAATAAGGAATGATATTTTATTTTCTATATTTTCTACCATATCAACTGGAGTAAAAAATCACATAATGCATTGGAATATGTCATTTTGTGTTTCTACTACAAACCTATGATATAAATATAAACAAAACCTGATCTTAAATAAAACTAAATTTCTTCTGATTTATGTTTTTTGAACAGGAAAATCCTTCTGCTTTTTTGTCTTCCAGTGAAGATTACTTTTGAAATTCCAGAGGAAAAAGACAAAAATTAATTCAACTCCATCTGTATTATCACCTATGATCTTTTCAAAATAAGAGCTCTGAAAAGCAGCTGAGAAAAATTAAATGCAAAAATAATTATATATTTTCCCCATCTCCATGAAGCCCATGAGCATATGAAAGTTTACCTTTTTTTTTTTTTTTCAAAGCAGAGCCCCTCCTTTAATCAGGCAAGAAATAAGATCAAATCTGATATACGTTATACATAAACAGTAACACAATAGCACTATCAAATTTTTGTCAGGCAATTAAAATTTATGCCAAGTTAATTCAATTTTGCTGCTGTTTTATTAAGTCCTATGAAAAATCTAAATCTGTCTCTTCAGTAAATCATAAGTTTCACAAGGCATTTTCTAACTCAGACTCCTTGTTCTTCTATTTTGATGTATTAAATATCCAGCAAAGAATTTCCAGGGTCATAAATCTAGAGTGATAAATTAATCTTATTGCTGAAGAGAAATAAATATTTTATTGCAGTTTTATGAGTTTTTGTTCCCTTTTTACTTGCAAGTAGGTCTTGTTTAGTGGTACAAAGTCATTTTGCTGCTGAAAAATGTATTAGAAACAGTAGAGCACTAATCAAATTCATATCTACAAAGCTATTCACTCCCCAGAATGGAGATTCAGGAATATCCTAAGGAAAACTTAAAAAAGAATACTGTCAACAACGATGCTACACAGATTACTCTTCTTACATTTTAGACTGTAGGAAATATATTACTGTTATTAGTAAGTTTACAATAGAAATTCTCTGAAATTGTATCTGAGCAATACCTTTGCAATCCTATCTGATAAATGTAAATAGAATATTCAACCTCAGAAATCAAAAATGTTAATCTAATTAAACATTCATTTTATTTCCACAAGTGATTCTTCCTTAGGAATGTATGGAAATTATGAGATAAAATGTATTCATGCCTTGATTACACCCTGGTCTGAGGTGCTAAGCACTTATGGCAACGATTCATTTTATTCAAGCCTGGCATAACTTCTACTGTATTTTCAGTTTTTACTACCTGGAATGTAATGAATTTGGTTGAGGGCCTTGGGGGCCTTGAACATTGTTTGTCACAATTAAGAAATGTGTTGTGGAGAGAGGAACGCAAAAGAGGGAATTCCCAGTGGAGCAGAGAAAAAGGCACAGGGAGAACAAAGTATTGCCCAATACACTATGCAGAGGGAACTGCTTTCATAAAAGAACAGTTTCAGATAAGCAAAGTAGGACAGTTCTCTGCTGTGATCATATCTTGTACATCTATTCACAAATATTTAGACTGACATATTCTAGTTGGGTAACTATTTACATGTAGCTGGCACAGGTTGTGTTTTCTACAATGCCCTGGCAACTCTCAAGTTATTTAGTCCACAAGTTTTCTGTATTATTTAAAAATTTCTCCAGCACTAATGAAAATTACAGTGTAGACAAATCTGAGGAAGAGATGATCTATAATTTTTTGACAGTATACTATAACCAGAAAAACCTATCTGCCCTCAAAAATGCACAGGAAAAACTGAAAAGCACCAGACAAAAAAAAAGCTCTCACAATTCAATATTTCCACCTTTTCTAAGTTATTAAGTTTGCCAATACACTGTTTTATTCTGTTTAGACAAATGTCTATGCTTTAGACTTACTTTGTTACCTCATTTTTTTTCCATAAAAATCTGAAATACTTGGAATAACTTGACAATTTTTCACTTTCTCATAGTTACTAAGCAGAATGGCTGATTACTAATTCACATCTGTGAGTGACAAAACTATAGTCCAGAAAAAAATACACAACTGTAGGATAGGATGAAGCTTAAAGCAAGTATTAAATTTACCAAAGATCAACAGAATTTTCAAAATTATTTAAACATTTTTGAGAGACGAAAAAGTTTAGTAAGAGAGATAATACCAGAATGGATTCAATATTTAGACTAAATATAAATCAGGTTTTTAATTCAAAAGTTTTCTATGACCAACTAAAATGGAGAGGAGCACTTCATTGTACTTAATAATTTATGTATTCTCCACAGCCAAATTTTACACTAAATCTGTATCAGCTTTCTGGCTGTCCTTTCAAACATCTAGGCCTTACTATGAAAAAAGAAGCAAGGAAGAGGATATGCATAGACTGCAAAAATATTGCAGGACACTAGCCTTAAGAAAAATGCTCTTGAACTCTGAAGGAAAATGCAATATGCACAATGCATTAAGTTTATCTGTTAACAGACTTTTAGTACTAAGTTAGTGTATACTTTTCCCACTTCTGTAATAGGTAAGTCCTTAAACAGAAGAATTAGGCATTAGTCTATTAGAATTAGTCTAAGAAGAGTTAGTCTAAATCTACCACATCTGACTAACACCTGTGAGCACTTTCCCAGTGTGTAATCTAAATCTATCCTTTTTTACTTTAAAACTATTACCTATCATCCTATCACTACAGACCCTGGTAAAAAATCTCTTTCCATCTTTATTGTAAGTCGCCTTTAATTATTGAACAGCATCAATCCGGTATCCCTAGAACTTTCTCTTCTCCAACTTTTCTATTCTCTCTCAACCTTTCTTCATAAGACAGTAGTTCCAGTCTGGGATGTGACAGTCCTTTTCTGAGCTTTGGCATGGGGTAATAAGACAATAGAATTACCACATAGTGTGCTTGCATGGCAAACTTGTACATAGAAATCTGTAATTTTTCACACAGTGGCCCTTAGAGACTATTCACATGGAGCACAGTCATTTTGACCTACTCAGTCACTCATGAAAAATCTGGACAACGTCTTGCTTAGGGATATAGTCAATCTATTCACTAGACAATAGTCTCCCATTCACAGATCAGTAAAGTTTTTGAAATATACTGGCATTCTTGCATCAGCAAGTTGGTCAGGTGACTGAAAATAGCAACCCCAGAAAAGTAGCTCCTGAACTTGAACTCATGAGAGCTCTCATTGGCTGGTGCAGGGGTGCTGTCCAGCAAAGGAGATATACAGTGTCTTGACAGATAATAGAGAAAACAACAACATCCCCTACTATGTCTCATCAGTGAATGAGATTAATCATGAATGTTCCATCCCTTGTCATTTTAACCGGTAAGCTTTTCCTCTCTGCATTAATATGCTTTCTTATATTTGTGGTTAAATTGTCTGCCTTTTATTTAGTAAGCTTGTGATTAAATTTTTGTCTTTTGCTTAGTATGCTGATGGTTAAGTTGCTTGAATTTAGTTCAAGAATAGAAATTTATGTTGTTAAAGGTTCACTGCTATACTAAAATCACTGTAACTTGGCATTCTGTTCTTTATTGCTTTGCTGTCTGGTGTCCAAAAAAACCTTTGCTTTCCAGATCTTCAATCATTTACATATTTCCAGCTTATGTTAATTAGTTCTTCCATGAAGATCCCAAAGTCCTTCTCTTCAGGGCTGCTTTCATTTTGTTCAGCACCCAGTCTGTATTGATACTTACAATTGTATTGATACTTACCTGCCTTTGGACAGGTACAGGTCCTTGCCATAAGCCTTCTTGAACTTCATGAGATTCACATGTCCAGCTTTCAAGTCTGATAAGGTCCCTCTAGCTCTCATTCCTTTCTTTTCATATCAGCTGCACCATTTGGCTTGGCTAATCCATAAACTTGCTGAATGTGCACTCACATATACTGTCTGTGTCAGTAATAAAGATATTAAACCATACCTTTCCAAATAACAGTCCCTCGATGGACACCCACTCATCATCAACCACCATCTGGACATTCAGCCAATGACTGCAATTCTTTCAGTGAAGCCATATAGACAATTCCTTATCCACTGAATAGTGCATCTGTCAAATCTATATATCTCCAAATTAGAGACCAGGATGTTGTAAGGGCTCATGTAAAAGGGCTTAAAATTCTCAACAAACTAGTAAATTAGTCTACTTCTTAAATTTGGTTACTCATAGAATCATAGAATGGTTTGCATTGTTGGTTTCCTTGAGATCTTTCTCTTCTCCAAGCTGAACAAGCTCAGCTCCCTCAGCCGTCCTCCACAGGAGAGGTGCTCCAGCCCTCTGATCATTTTTGTGGCCCTACTCCAAACACAGTCCAACAGCTGCACGACTTTCTTCTGCTGGATTCAGTACTGCAGATGAGGCCTCACAGTGACAAAGCAGAGTGACACGATCATCTCCATATTTTGATGCAGTCCAGTATATAGTTCACCATCTGAGCTGCAAGCACACATTGCTGGCTCATGTGAAGCTTTTCATCCACAAGAAGCCCCAAGTCCCTCTTCACAGGGCTGCTCTGAGGGACTTCTGCAGTCCATATACATATCTGAGATTGCCCCAATCCACTTGCAGCTCCTTGCACTTTGCCTTGTTGAACTTTATTAAGGCCATGTGGGCACTCTTCTCAAGCTTGTCCAGAACCTTCTTGATGGCATTCCTTCCTGCTGTTACCAGTACTCTTACCAGTACTATTGAATGTATTCATCAGCAACTTGGATGAGGGAATAGCGCACTGTCAGCAAGTTCGCTGATGACACAAAACTGGAAGGAGTGGCTGACATTCCAGAAGGCTGTGCTGCCATCCAGCAAGACCTGGACAGGCTGGAGAGTTGGGCGGGGAGAAATTTAATAAAATATAACAAGGGCAAGTGCAGAGCCTTGTATCTGGGCAAGAACATCCCCAGGTATCAGTATAGGTTGGGGACTGACTTGCTGGAGAGCAGCACAGGAGAAAGGGACCTGGGGATCCTCCTGGACAGCAGGATGATCATGAGCTAGCACTGTGCCCTTGTGGCCAAGAAGGCCAATGGCATCCTGAGGTGTATTAGAAGGGGTGTCTTTAGTAGGTCAAGAGAGGTTCTCCTCCTCTACTCTGCCCTGGTGAGACTGCATCTGGAATATTGTGTCCAGCTCTGGGCCCCTAAGTTCAAGGACAGGGAACTGCTTGAGAGAGTCCAGTGCAGAGCCACAGAGATGGTTAAGGGAGTGGAGAATCTCCCTTATGAGGAAAGGATGAGGGAGCTGGGTGTCTTTAGTTTGGAGAAGAGGACACTAAGGGGTGACAATTAATGTTTATAAATACATAAAGGGTGTGTGTCAGGAGGATGAAGCCAGGCTCTTCTCAGTGACATCCAATGATAGGACAAAGGGCAATGGGTGCAAGATGGAACATAAGAGGTTCCACATAAATATGAGAAAAAATCTCTTCACAGTAAGGGTAACAGAACACTGGAACAGGCTGCCCAGAGAGGTTGTGGGGTCCCCTTCTCTGGAGACATTCAAAACCCACCTGGTAATGTTCCTGGATGACCTAATTTAGGTGTTCCTGCTCTGGCAGGGGGATTGGACTAGATGATCTTCTGAGGTCCCTTCCAATTCCTGACATTCTGTGATTCTGAGTGATTCTGCTGTGTCAACTGCACCATTTATCTTGGTGTCATATGCAAACTTGCTGAGGATGCATTTGATCCCGCTGTGTATGTCACTGACAAAAATAATAGAGTATGAATCCCAAGACAGTTCCCTGAAGAACAGTACTCAACATCAACCTCCATCTAGACACAGAGACATTGACTTATGGCTATGATATAATCCTACGGCTGTGACTATCAAGTCAATTCCTTACCCACCACATATTTCACCCTTTGGACCATTATCTCTTCAATTTTGTGATAAGGATGTTGATTGGGACCATGTCAAAGACCTTACAGAAATCCAAATAGGTGACATCAGTCTATCTGCCCTTGTCAACTAACACATACTCTCCATCACAGAGGGCCACCAGATTGGTGAGGCATAATCTGCCCTTGGTAGAGCTGTACTGGCTGTCTCAGATCACATCCTCATTTTGCATGTGCTTCCGGGAGGATCTGTTCCATGATCTTCCCAGGCACGGAGTTGAGGCTTCCAAGACTGTAGTTTCCTGGGTCTCTCATTCTACCCTTCTTAAAAATGGGAATTATACTTTCCTTTTTCCTGTCACAAGGGAATTTACCTGACAGCCATAACTTTTCAAATATGATGGGGAGTGGTGTGACAACTGCATCAACCAGTTCCTTCAGCTCCCTGAGATGCATGAAATCAGGCTCCATAGTCTTGCACACATTACAGTGGTCTTGAACTTGCTTTTTGCTTCCAGTGGGATGGACTTTGATCCTCTAAGTCCTACCTAGAGGTTCAGGGAATTGAGAAATGTAGGAAGCCTACCTGCCAGTGAAGACTGAGGCAAAGAACTTGTTGAGTACCTCAGCCTTCTCCGCATCTGTTGTTGCCAGTTCTTCCTTCTGATTTATCATAAAGCATACACTCTCCTTAGACTCTGTCTTCTAAGTAACGTAACTATAGAATCCCTTCTTGCCATTTGTAGCCATTGCCAGTATCATTTCCATCTATGCCCTGGCTTTCCTGATCCCATCTCTGCATGTCCAGACAGCATCCTTGTATTCTTTCTAAGCCATGCATCCCTGCTTCCATTACCTACACATTTCCATCTTATGCCTCAGTTTAACCAGCAGGTTCTTGCTCAGCCATACTCATTTTCTGCCTCATCTCGATTTCTTATACATGGAATTAGAGAGCTCTCGCACTCTGTGAAAGTCATCATCAAAGAGGTGCTAGTTCTGCTCAGTTCCTTTGTCCCTAAGGACAGTTTCCCAGAGAATCTTTTTCACTGCTTCATTAAAAAGCTGAAGTTTTGCTCTTCTGAAGTCCAGGGTCCTGACTTTGCTCTATGTTAGGCCCGTATTCCTTGAGATCTCAAACTCAGCCCGGGTGTAGTTGCTGTATCTCATACTACCTCCAGTATTAACCTCTTTAATGAGTTCCTCTTCACTGGTGAGCACCAGGTCCAGTAACACTTCTCCTCTAGTTAGTCTGTCTAATATCTGGACCAGGAAGTAATCCTCAGTGCACTCAAGGAGTCTCTTGGATTCATTACAGCCCACTGTCCTGCTCCCCCACCAGGATGAAAGTTTAAGAGTGTGATGCTTTTTGTAATGGAATGTATCTGATGAACGTGGTTATACAGAATTGAGGTCCCCACAAAGAAATTCTGGCAAGTAAGCATTCCTTCTGAACACAATGGGCTGCTAAAACTTCTACGTCCTAAATTTTTCTGGGCCCCATATAGGCTACATCCATAATTACTGTAGTCAACAGAAAAAATTCTAATGACTCTCATTAGGATATTTTTGGGGGGCTAAGATGAATTTGTGGCATTTGTACTGTATACTCTGTGGTAGATGTACCCATTGTAGTAAAAAATTGTAGTATTCAGTCTCTTCTACTCTTACAAATATGTGCAACTTAATATTGCATTTGAAAGTTTGCTTCTGGACTGTTTACTGATTAGAAGGTTTCAGATGTAGTAGAGGTTTAAGAGTATTTTCCAGAGATTTTTGAGTACAAGACTATGTTACATGTCTGTAGTTTCTTCAATATTAAGTAAACTGACTAAAGAAGTCTACTATGTCCTACAGATCTTTTTAGGGAGATGTACAGTTTAGTGCAGTATCTTCACTACATTATGGATAATCTAACTATACACCTCTATCGGGCTTTTTGCTTATTAGAAAAGATTTTTTAAGGTAGGTTAATTTTATAATATCTACTTTGGGAGCTGTTAGTTGTGCAGCATGTTTGGTAAGCCAGTCATTATTCCAGCAATTGTGAAAATCCCCTACATCTCCTTTAGCACAAGAATACATGACAAGACACCACAGATAACCACTTTGTTGTCAGAGTTATTTACTGCTTTTTTTTTTTTTTTTTTTTTTTTTTTTTTTTACGGATTTCAGAATTAGATCCTGGTCAGAATTCTTATAAAGCATAAGCAAACAAAGATTAATTTGACCATGCCTAGATATCTCCTTCAATATACTTGGGAATTCTGTGGAAAATTTTTGTTGGCACTAAAGTAGCAAATATATTTATTCCAGCTTTGCTGTCTAGAACTGTGAAAAGGCTAAACACTTCATAAAAACTCTTGCCACAGAACCAAGCATATTGAAATTACTTTTTATGGAGATACTGAAGCAACAATAACTAAAAATACACAGGACTTGTTTCTCCTGAAGGTTCAATTATTTTGAGTGCTGGTAGCAAACTTTGATTGATAAATCTAGCCTTTCTATTCCAGGCAACAGTTTGATCACATAGTGATGAGAAAGAGTTAGAGAATGGGAGAATAATATTTGGATTGCAACATAATAATAAAAATGCAGAGGCTGTTGTTGACTTTTACAAGGTGAAGAATGATTTCCCATTTTGATTGTGTGATGGCAAAAAACTCCTCCAAGAGCAGACAAGTCTGGACTTTATGTACTCTTAAATTATGTCCCAAAACTTACATTAAGCTTTCCAACTAGAAATTCATTTTGCATCCAAAATGTAAATCAAGCTATAGTGGCAACATATGTTTTTTGGGAGCACAAATGAGCAATGAAGTGCTATGGTGACCACACATCATATGTGAAATATGAACTAAGAAAGAAAACTCCACAGCCCGCAGGGAAGCACAGACAGCCTTTCTATTCTAAATAAACTTATGATGTTTTCCACCTGGACTTACACAAATAAATTCACCAAAGTTGTCCATCATGACCTAATTTGACACCTCTGTAAGTTTTTTCAATTGCCCATTTACACTTGTGTTTTTCACTCTTTGCTTCTAAAATAATTTTTTAGCAGCTTGAAATCCTCCAATATTATTTTCTTTGAATCTTCCCCTTTCTTTTCATGCAGAATAAAGAGAGGCTATCAATCAAACAAAATGAATATTGACCGTTTAGTTTTATTTTTTCTTCTAAATAAGATCTATCTTCACTGCAGATGCAGTTGCTAAGCCTAACCTTACAAGAAATTCCGCTGGGAAAAAGAGAGATTTAAGAATCAGGCTTTAAGAATCAGCCTGATCATCAGTTTTTGCTTTAAAAGTATATCACTTATAATATTTAAAGCTGTATTGCTTCAATATTTTCTAGATTCCACAGTTACAGACTATTTGAAATCTCTGAATATTTTCTAATTCAGTAAAGTCATGATTTCATTGTCTTACATTAACACTCTTTTTGATACATAACAGATTTTTCTATGTTGACAAGAGAATTTCATAAATCATTTTAAAATCAACAATCTTAACTGAGAAATTAGCTACTCCAATACAATCCACTCCAATGCATTCTATTTGGAGAAAGAGGCAGCTCAGATATCAGAGTCACAGTAGTGGAGAAGACAGAGAAAACAGGGATGTTAATAACTCATCTGAAAAAAAGGCACATCAATATGGAGCTGCTTTAGCATGAACTTCATAGTAGGAGTTGAGCATGCCCATGGAAATGGTAATATTTATCAGCTTTCAGACATGGTCTATCAGGATGCTTAGATAAAAATTAAAGTTGCCCCTAGCAAAGGTATGCTCTTTCAAAAGTAGTCCGCCTACATATGCTTTCTCTGCCCTCACTCTGCTGTATAAAAAAGATGTAATTTAGTTCTAATGTTTTAGTTAATTGAAACCATCACTAAAGATTATGAAAAACTACAGCACCTGGGATCAAATGTAAATAGTACTGTCTTTGCAGGCACTCATGATCAATAGGTAAAATACTACATTTCTACCTACTTGTACAGTTATTTTACTTCCTATTTAATATAAGATCGTTTTTCTGAAGCATGATCTGCCTACATGAAATTTTATACTGAATACGTCAAATATTAGACAGATCTTTAAATTTGTGTAGCTCTGAAAAGTTTGTTTACACACACTGAATTGTCAATATCTGGTATCCAAACTATAACATTTCAGCTTCTTTTTCTTATTTGATATATTGAAACGAGAGAAAACACATATTCAGAAATACACTAGGGCATATGTACAACATATATATTTTTCTGGCGTCCCTATGATATATTGACAAACAAATTTTCCAGCAACATTGAGAATCTATCTTATAGCTTTTAATCAGTCTCCTTACAATTACTAATGTTTCAACTTCTAAAAAATTTCATAGACATATTTTTTTTAAAAAAGTCTTTCCTAAGTCTTTGGTAAGTTAAAGAATTTTTTGTTTCTCATTATACATTACTTCTAATTATTATACTTGGCTTAGTTTCAGCAACAACATTTCAATCTGGTTAGAAGAACTCATGTTTCAAATTTGATTTGCAAACAAAACTGAGCATTGCAATTGTGACGGCAAAAATGGGGAAAATTGCAGTTTACTTTCAGAAAATAAAGTCACAATTCTCCATAAAATGTCTGTGCCAGCAATAGCTGAAATACATAATGGTGGTGATGTTCCACGTAATGACAGTTTCATATTTTTGCTGATTCTCAAATTTTAACATACAAAAAGAAGACGAATTTACTTATGAAGTCCATATAGATATTTTAACTGCACTTGTCCAATACAGATAATGTGAAACTGTGCAGCTGATGACATCATCAGTACATATTTATAACATTTGTGTGAGATTAGGGGGCAGATTGTTATCCAGGATATAAGTCTACGAACTGGCATAGAATATCTGCGAACAGGCAATGATTCCCTAGAATTAAAGGTCACTTCTCACTCATTGTCTGAGATTAATGACTTCTTCAAATTCCACAGAAAGCAAAGATTACTTACAAATTCATTGCTGCTTTTTACATACGAAAAAATAAAAGCAAAGTATAGTTGACTGAATACTATGTGTCATCAGTCTTGCAAAGCTTATATTTTAAGTGTTTTCAGGGTCTTCTGAACCATGGTCCTCATGCATGCCATACCTACATGATGCTAGGAAATTTTTATTTCAGTACTTCAGTGCTCGTCAGTTTTCCAACAGTCTTTATTTCTATCTGATAAGAGGTCGTATTTTAGTCATTAAACAACAAAAACGGAGACTGAGTAGTTATTTCTGAGTTCCCCAAAATTATAATTGAGGATATATATATCAAATAAACAAACAAACAATGCCATTGATGCTATAAATGAGAAACATGGAGAACATGTAAGTAAGCTAAAGGAACCAGCCTGACACAAGTGGAAAAGAGAAGAGAGTCCACGTAAAGAGCTGGATAGGAAGAATAGTGCAAGTGGCATGAAGAGCACAGAAGATATCTCTGGAGTGCAGATTGTAACTCCCTTTACAAAAGTGCAATGGAATTACAAGTGATGAGCACCAGACAGAGCAAGCAGGGCATTGCTCACGACAAATATCAAGCTGGGTACAATAGAGCAAAACCAGGTCCACTTGTGAGAAACCACAAAAAAGTTATACAAGTTATACAAGTGCTACTCTTCAATACCGCAACAAAACAATCCATTAAATCCACTACTAACATGTAAATTTTATCTAATAGATCTACAGAGTTGATAATTAACTACTTTAACCAACATTAATGCATCCGAGGACAGAGATTTGTGCAGTAAATCTAACATTTTTGAAGGCAGGTACTTTTGTCAGTATGAAGTCACATGCCAAGATTTTGTTTCAAAGTATGATTTAAAACTACACACATATATCTAAACATGTGAGAGCAAGAGAATATCAATACTGCAAATTTAAGACAAATCAGCTAAACTTAGAATCATAAAATCATACAATCTTAGAATCACCAAGGTTGGTCTCTAAGATCATCCAGTCCAACCATCCACCTACCACCAATAACCCCACTAGACCATGTTTCTCAATGCTATATCTAAATGTTTCTTGAACACCTCCACGCATGATGACTCAACCACCTCCCTGGGCAGCCCATTCCAGCGCCTGACCACTCTCTCAGAAAAGTAGTACTTCCTAATGTCCAGCCTAAATCTCCCCTGGTGCAACGTGAGGCCATTGCCCCTCGTCCTGTCACTAGTTACAAGAGAGAAGAGGCTCACATCCCCAGCTCACTACAACCTCCCTTCAGGTAGTTATAGAGAGTGATACGGTCTTCCCTGAGCCTCCTCTTCTCCAGGCCGAACAATCCCAGCTCCCTCAGCTCCTCCTCATAAGGCCTGTGCTCCAGACCCCTCACCAGCTTCGTCGCCCTCCTCTGAACACGCTCCAGGGCCTCCATGTCTTTCTTGCAGTGAGGGGCCCAAAACTGGACACAGTACTCGAGGTGTGGCCTCACCAGGGCTGAGTACAGAGGGACAATGACTTCCCTACTCCTACTGGCAACACTGTTCCTGATACAAGCCAGGATGCCATTGGCCTTCTTGGCCACCTGGGCACACTGCTGGCTCATATCCAACCAAGCACTGACCAACACCCCCAGGTCCGTTTCCTCTACACTGTCTTCCAGCCACTCTGCCCCAAGCCTGTAGCACTGCCTGGGCTTGTTGTCGCCAAAGTGGAGGACCTGGCACTTGGTCTTGTTGAACTTCATCCCATTACCCTCAGCCCAGAGATCCAGCCCATCCAGATCCCTCTGCAGGGCCTTGCTACCCCCAGGCAGATCAACACTTCCTGCCACCTTGGTGTCATCTGCAAACCTACTGAGGGTGCACTTAATACCTTCATCCACGTCATCGGTGAAGATATTGAAAAGGACAGGCCCCAGTTCTGACCCCTGGGGAACACCACTCGTGACCAGTCACCAGCTGGATTTAACTCCATTCACCACCACTCTCCGTGCCTTGCCATCCAGCCAGTTCTTTACCCAGCAAAGAGTGTACCTGTCCAAGCCACAGGCTGCCAGCTTGTCCAGGAGAATACTGTGGGAGACAGTGTCAAAGGCTTTGCTGAAGTCTAGGTAGGCTACGTCAACAGCCTTTCCCTCATCCACCAGGCAGGTCACTCGTTCATAGAAGGAGAACAAGTCAGTTAAGCAGGATCTGCCTTTCATGAATCCACGCTGTGTAGGCCTGACCCCCTGGTTGATCTGCACATGCCATGCGATCTTCCTCAAGATGATCTGCTCCATAACCTTACCTGGCACCAAGGCTGACAAGCCTGTAGTTCCCTTGATCCTCCTTATGACCCTTCTTGTAGATGGGAGTCACATTGGCAAGCCTCCAATCCTCTGGAACATCTCCGGCTGACCAGGAATGGTGATAAATGATGGAAAGTGGCTTGACTATCACCTCCACCAGCTTCCTCAGCACCCTCAGGTGGATCCCATCTGGTCCCATGGACTTGTGGCAGTCCAGGTGGAGTAGAAGTTCTCCAAATATTTCCACCTGAATTGTGGGGGGGTTTACTTTTCTCCCCATCCAAGACTTCCAGGTCAAGGGATAGAGTACCTCAAGGATAACTGGCCTGATTTTTTAAGGTAGGTGTAAAGAAGGCATTGAAATCTTCAGCCTTTTCCTTGACCTCAGTGGTCACATTGCCCACTGCATCCAGTAAAAGATGGAGATTCTCCTTAGCCCTCCTCTAACTGTTAATGTATTTGTAAAAATGTATTTATTCTCTTTTACCCCAATGGCTAAGTTGAGCTCAAGCTGGACTGGTGTCCTTCTAATTTCCTCCCTGCACACCCTAACAAGTTCTTTGTACTCTCCCTGAGTTAGCCATCCCTTCTTCCACAAGAGTTAGATTCTCTTTCTCTTCTGAAGCCTGAGGAAAATCTCCCGGCTCATCCACACCGGTCTTCTTCCCCTCTGGCTCATCTTGTGGCACAGAGAGATAGCCTGCTCCTGCACCTTTAAGACTTCCTTCTTGAGAAGTGACCAGCTTTCCTGGACACCTTTACCCTTCAGGACTGAATCCCAAGGGACTCTCCCTACCAATGTCCTGAGCAGTTCAAAGTCTGCTCTTCAAAGTCCATGGTAACAGTTTTGGTGCTCCCCCTCCTGACTTCACCAAGAATTGAGAACTCTACCACTTTGTGGTCACTCTGTCCAAGACAGCTCCAGACCTTCACATCTCCCACCAGTCCTTCTCTGTTTGTGAACAGCAGGTCTAGTAGGGTACTTCCAGCTGCATCAGGAAGTTATCTTTCATACACTCTAGAAATCTTTCCAGAAGCAATCTCAGATAGCTTCTTCTGCACTGTACTGTATTTCCAACATATATCAGGGAAGTTGAAGTCCCCCATAAGAACAAGGGCTGGCAATCACACTTCTGCCAGCTGTTCGTAGAACGCTTCAGCTGTCTCTTCATCCTGGTTAGGCGGTCATAACAGACCCCTCACCAAAATGTCTTTGTTGGCCCTCTTTGTGATCCTTACCCATAGAGACTCAATCTTATCAGTCCCAACCTCAAGAACATCAAAACATAGAGAGCCATGCCACCACACCTCCTTCCTTGCCCAACCCTTCTGAAGAGCTTATATCCATCCATTGCAGCACCCCAGCCCTGGAAGCAATCCCACCATATTTCTGGAAAGGCAACTAAGTCATAGTTTACCTGCTGCACAATGGCTTCCTGCTCCTCCTGTTTGTTGCCTATACCCATGCTGCGTGCACTGGTGTAGATGCACTTCAGCTGAGTCTATTGCTTCACACCCAGTCCTATCATTGTTCTCCTATGCTCATCTCTAGCAGGCCTGGTTTTATCCCCTTCCCCCTTCATATCTAGTTTAAAGCCCTCTCAGTGAGCCCTACCAGCTCCTAGGCTAGGATCCATTTTCCCCTTTGACACAGGTGAGACCCATCAACAGACATCAGGCCAGGCATTGAGTAAACTGCCCCATGGTCAAAAAACCCACAAAATTCTTGCATTTGCACCAGCCTCTCAGCCATGTATTTATGAGATGGGTTTTCCTGCTCCTTTCAGTATCCCTCCCTGCCACTGAAATGAAAATATGACCTGCACTCCCGCTACATCAGCAAACCATCCCAGGCCCCTGAAGTCCTTTTTGACATTCCTCAGGCTTCTCTCGTCAACTTCATCGCTGCCGGCCTGAACTGTCAATAAAGGATAATAATCAGAGGGGTGAATCAAACTAGGAAGTTTCCTAGAAATATCCCTGACCTGGGCCCCAGTGAAGCAGCACACTTCCCTTCAGGTAGGGTTGGGCTGACATCCAGGGCCCTCGGTTCCTCTCAGCAGGGAGTTGTCTACAACAGTCACCCTTCTGTCCTTCTTGGCAGAGGCAGTCTTAAGGTGTGGAGTCAACAGCCTCACCCTAGACAACCTCAAGGGTGGACCTCCCACTGCATCCTCACTCACCTTTTCCTTAAGTTCCAGAGCCTCAAACCTATTATGTAGCGGCACCTGGGGAACCGAGATAGGTTGGGATGAGAGTTGCCTGTGATGCCAAGCTGGGACCTGTTTCCACCACTGTTTGGGGTGTATCACCCCAGTGTCTTTCTTGCAAGTTCAGCAGAGAGTTACTCCACCAATCCATCTCCTGCTCACACTCTCTGATACTCCTTAATCTCTCCACTCCCTCCTTGAGCTTCACCACCACACTGAGCAGATCATCCACCTGCTCACACCTCTCACAGGTGGTATCCCTGCCACCCCTCACCAGCAGCCACAGGCTCAGGCACTCACTGCAGCCAGAGAGTTGACCCACCACATTTTTAGGCAGGCACTCCATCTGAGTCGTCGCATTCTTTCTTGCTGAGCTTTCCGCCTAGTGGAGACCATGGCTACATCGGTTGTCTACGAGGCAGCTGGTAGGTGAGCTGGTCTCCCGAGTGGACAGAGATGCTCTGCCCTCCTCACCCTCCCTGCTCGCCTGCCCTGCATGAACTGCCCACACACTCTGCTGCTCCACACCCTTCTGATGCACCATGTTCTGTTTGCCTGTCCTGTTCGCTCCACTCCTGGGTGGCTCTGCTCCCTACTAGCAGGTTCCATACATGCAGAGGGTGATCCCACTACTGCTCCTTGCTCCGCCCCTGTGATGTCAGAATACCACTGCCCCACGGAAGACAATGGCGCCTGGCAGCTGCTCCCTGACAGAGCTGTAGTAGAACTATTCTGAGGTAAAACTTCCAAACAATAAGATGTTGGTTCCTCTACAAATCTGCTCCTTGTGAACTACCCTAATTGCTAACACCAGGACAGTCTTTGTATTTAGCCTTTCCGAACTATTCAGCATTCAGGATATTTTGAAGATAATCCAGGTCTTCTGGTAACACCTTCTACTTTGTAGTTCATCGTATTTATGTGGCAAGGTTTTGGTAGCCACAGGGGTGGCTTCTGTGAGAAGAGACTAAAGTCTGTGCACATGTTGGCAGAAATTTCCAGCCGGCTCCAAATCAGATTCATTGCTGGCCAAAGCCAAGTTATTCAGAAATGTTGGTGGTACCTCTGTAATGATATGTTTAAGAAAGAGTAAAAATTGTTGCACAGCATCTGTGAGAGAGAAGAATGAGAAAAAATGCAGGAGAAACTGCCTGTGGAACAGACTCACTCTGGATTAGTTCCTGAGGAACTGCAGCACATAGGAAGGACGCACCTTGGAGCAGCTGGTCAAGCACTGTATCTCATGAGAGGGACCTCACACCAGAGCAATAGGAAAAGTGTGAGGAGGAAGAATTGGCAGAGATTAAGTGTTATGGACTGGCTGCATCTCCAGTTCCCCACATCCCTGCACTGCTCAGGGAAGGGGAGGAGGTGGAAGAATGAGGACTGAAGTTGAGCCAGGGAAGAAGGAGGAGATGATTGGAAGGCAGCTTTAGTTTTATATTTCTCACTCATTATCTTGTTGTATGATATTAATTGGCAATAAATTAAATTAACCATCTGAGGTAGAGTGTTTTGTTCATGATCGTTATTGGTGAGTGACCTCCTTATCCCAATCCATGAGACTTTTGATCTTACTTCCCCCACTGCCTTGCTGAGGAGACAGAGGGAGAGAGGAGAGTGGTAGGCAGCTGGCAGCCAGACAAAGTAACCCACCTTATATGGTCGTCTTGAAAAGAGGAAAGAATATGACTGTTCCACAAAGCCATCCATATTAACCAACTCAAAAACATCGTAGTTCATGTTCATATATTTCCAACTGATTCTAATGATGCTGACTTTGAACACAGTTCTGTAGGATGGGGGTATGGTTTATAATATTGAACTTCATAGGCATTTAAAACTCTGTAAGGTGATGATGGAGGGAGATAAAGGCTATGTCTATACCAATAATTTGAAATGTACTCAGTACTGTACCTACACAGTGAAGCCAGCTAGCACCAAATAATTCAAATCACTGCTAATAAATTCATCCTTTAAAGCTCTATGGCTGTCTGCAACCCATGGATGTTTAAACATCTAAATCATGTCCAAGAATAACAGTGAAATGAATATTAGGGACCAATTTACCTTTACATGAAATTCAAATTCTGGGAATGCTCCAAGCCACTAGTTTCTTTATTAGTAAAATTCATATATTCTTCAACACAGAGTTTATGGTTGACATTTTGACTGCAGTCCAGTTGGATCCCATATAGACTAAATATTAGCTGCTTATTTCATCTTGTAGGACATAAAACTCTTCCATAAAGCAGGCAGTTAAAAGAGTGTATCCAGTAATGACAGTACTACTGAACTCTCTTTTACAATTAATTGTTGCACGACTACAAAAGCACCTATGAATAAATTGTTAATTCAATATCCAATCCAAGATCTATAATACTGTGGTGTGGTTAAGGAGTAACAGAATATAGGGAAAAGGAGGGAAAAATAAAATATGAATGGTGCCTCATTTACCAGCCAGAATGATGCCATAGTTAAGTGAGAAAAAGTAAGCTGTATCTATACAATTAAAGAACGTATTATACTTGCAGGAATCAAAGACAAGGAAATGCCATTTCCTGACTGGAGGTAGTTTCTAGTAAAGTTAATAATCTGTGCAGTTCTGTAGATACTCTGTAACAGAGCATTACAGACATTTAGAGCATGCCTCAATAATTTTGCGTATATGATCAGAAAAAAATTCTTCAGTATCCTAGTAGTATACTAACCAGTTGCCAAAAAAGTAAAAATATATTTCTATAGAGTCTATTGTCTGTACTTTCAGAAACATATGCTTAAAATTTTAAGTTTTTAAAAGCTGTATTCAAAATCAAAGTGGTCTGATTACTTGGTGAGATACTGGAACAGGCTGCCCAGGGAGGTGGTGGAATCACTGTCGCTGGAGATTTTCAAGAAAAGATATAGCATTTAGTGACATGGTTTAGTGGTATGGTGGCAATGGATTGATGTTTGGATGTTTGGATGTTTAGATGATCTCAGCGCACTTTCCAAATTTTATAATTCTCTGATTATGAATATTGAATATACATCAGCTGTCATTGGTTCCAACATTATTTTGAGTCCAAACTTACATTAGGTTTGTCTGTTAGAGTCATAAGTACTCCAGTGGAATCATTTAGTCTAACAAAAGTTCTAGCCAATTAAGTGTGATAGAAAGAATACCAACATATCTGTGGATTTATACTCTGCCTCTTATAGTAGAAATAGCCTGGTTTAGTAGACTCATTTGGAATAAAGGGAGGTAACCTGAGATCTACGAAAGTTTTAAAAACCTATCATAGAATCATAGAATTATAGAATAGTTTGGAATGGAAGGGACCTTTAAGTTCCAAACCACCAACTATAGCCAGGGACACCTCCCACTAGACCAGGTTGCTCAGAGGCTGTGGAAGACAAGAACTGTTTTTTCTTTTGCCTCAAAGCTTGCTTCATGAGGCCTTTTTTTGTGATAAGACTCTAACTGACAAATGCGAATTACTGAGGGGGGTGAGCAGTGGGTGTCACCGTGCCAGCGTGCTTCTGCTTGTGATTGTAAAGATAAACAGAAACAGGACAAGCAGACTTTTTCGGGGGTGCGGCCTGAAGGAGCTGACCACTGCAAAAGGTAATAATACTTGCGAATGGCAACAAGGCATCACTCCCTGCTGGCTTATCTGTTGGGCCAGGTGTGTCACACTAACAGAGAGAAAAGAAGAGAAAAAAAATACTGTGAAATGGGGGATAAAAGGTCCCCATTAAACTCAGAACTTTGGAGAAGAACTCCCAAAGAAATGAAACCTTTGGGGGAAAAGAATTCCCAAAAGAAAAGAAACCTTTGACAGTGGAAAGAACCCCCTGGGGCCTGCTTGCTGCGAAGCTTCCTGGCTTTCTCCCATCCCATGTGGTGATTGGATGAGTTCCTGAGATCAGTGGAGGCACTACGAACAACACTGGACCCACGGTAGTGACTATTCTCTCTCTTGCTTTCTACAAGGACTCCTTGCTTTTTCCTACCCCTTTTCTATTGCCTGCCTTCCCTTCCCCTTCTCCCTAAGCAACTACGATTTGTAATAAACTAGTCGGGCTAACATTTGACCCATCGTGTCTTAATCTCGCTGTCAAGTATACATATATTAAAAGAACCTCCTCTCCCTCCTATAAATTGGAGCAAGACAGAGGCCCATCCATTCTGGCCTTGAATGCTTCCAGGGAGGGGGCATCCACAACCTCTCTGGGCAACCTGTCCAGTGTCTCACCACTCACAGTAAAGAATTTCTTCAAAATATTTAGTCTAAATCTACCCTCTTCCAGTTTAAAGCCATTTCCCCTTGTCCTGTACCTACACGCCCTTACAAAAAGTCCCTCCCCAGCTTTCCTGTAGGCCCCACTATAAGGTCCCCCCAGAGCCCTCTCTTCTCCAGGATGAAGAGCCTAGTCTAACATTCTGTTTCACTGTGAAGTTGTTTGAGCTTTGTTATCCTCAACTACTGCTTTTATAGACTTTTTCTGCATTGGACAACATATAACAAGTCATGGTCACTTACTTAAAATCTGGCTACATGTATCTTTACACATGTAAAGATTTTCTTTTTCACATAGTCCTCATCCTCCCTTTCCCTTAATAATCCCTCCTTCATTTGTACATTAAATTTGGGTTCATTAAAATATTTAATAGAGCAAGTTATCCTGAAGTGCACTAAATAAGGCATTCTGTGACTCATAAATACTGTTTTAGATCTTGTGCTCTTAAAGCATCTCTTTGGGATTCCAGAAATGTAGCTGCTCCAAGACAAATTATATTTAACCACATAATACTGGAAAATATGTAGAGATAGGAATAAAAGACTAAGAATTTCTTAATTGAACAGTAAAAAGTCAATGGCAGTTTTATACATGAATTTTTTACGGTGGCAACAGAGTCAAGTTGTCAGTCTTCTGAACATACTACCAAAACATGACATAGAGCTACATATCAGTATTTCAGATGTTCTCCTAAACACATTTCATTTCCCCCCTTTATGCTGATTTGTACCCTTAGAATATGATTGACAACTGTTTTGATTTTCTGTAATGAACTGAAATTTTAAATTAACTTGAACAAGAACAGAAGGAGAAGAAAATGAAGCAAATACATACATAGCATTTATTTCCTACCCTCTGTTTAACAAAGAGCTTTTGTCACTGAAGTTTGCTTTTCTCTTCAGAGTAATGCTAATGTAGATGTTCATCCCAATTCATCTATAAGCATCTATTGTAGTGCGTAGGAAGTCACTGAAAAGTACTTACCTACTATGTTCACTAGAGAACAAAACAAACATGTTGACCTTCAATTCTTCCCCCTTTTAACTCTCTTCTTATCAGAGGATGTCAACATTTAGCACAAGGACAAATGCCTGCATTTTTGTGAGGTATATATACAGCGCTGCCATGAAACAAATAACCTCTGGGAGGAAAAAAATGGAAGCCTTTCAAAAGGCTTAATGTGTAAGAGAGGCAGTCTCAGTGAACCCATCACTGTATGTCAAATGTCTAAATAAGAGGAAAGAAAGCCCTCTGAAGAAAAAGATTCCCTGCACGCCTGAGCTGCAATATTTTACTGAAGCACTGATACATGTCAATGACAAAATTTTAAAATAAACTGTTTATTTTAATAAAGTTTCCATTTTCCTCTTTATTATAGCAACTGTTTTCTTAACTGATCACGATGTTTATCTATGGTATGATACAGAGAGTGAAAGAAGAAGCAAGCCTCCTTACAGAAGTATGTAAACTGAATGGATGACGTTCTTTCCCTGCAGTATATCTCTAATTGAGATCTATATGTTGCCTAGTATTCTTTTTTCTAATTTTTTCTTTTTTCTCTATAGTCTATTAGAATCAAGGTAAAATACCATCTAAAATGGCTCTGAAATTTAATAATTCCAAGAGTAATAAGAAATGTAATATGTATTGTCCTGGTGGGAAAAGGATATTTCCCACTTATATAGTTTTGTGATGTAATTGCATCATTTCAAAGCTACAGGAGATTTGATGATACTGCCACAGACTGTAAAACTTTCTGCAGATTGTCTCTAGTTTTGTCCTTTCATGGATCAAATTTGTAAATATCTGATGCGAGAGTTAAGGAAATCCTTAATGTAAACCCTCAGATCTAGGAGAAGAAATGTGTCTTTAATAACAAAACTTCCAAACGAATTACTGAATATCTCATATCTGTTTCTACATGTTGCCTTGTTTACAGAATAACAGTTATTTCTTTAGCAGCTTCTACCACCATATGTGTGCAATAAGTAAATGAACATAAAATTGAGTGAAAACATTAAAAAAATCTAACCCCTCCCAGCTTAACATATCCATTCTTCCACCTGCTGTGTTCTGAAACATGAACAGAGCATTGTTTGGATCGTGAGGATTAGTAAAATAAAAGTCTTGGGGAACAACATGGTCCTGTGGGTGAATGATTATTTCTTAAATTCAGTATATGATAACTTACATACCAGTGACTGTACTTATTTAATTCACTATTCTGATCCAATGACTATGGGAAGTATATAATTATTTCAGTTAAATAGATCAGCAATTATATACAGAAAATAAAGTTAAGAATATTTCATATAAATGAATAGTGATTCTTCTCCTTTCACTTTTATTAAAAATGAAATTGTACATAATTAAAGTATTATTTACAACTCCTTTAT
This sequence comes from Numida meleagris, assembly GCF_002078875.1. Lineage (NCBI taxonomy): Eukaryota > Metazoa > Chordata > Aves > Galliformes > Numididae > Numida > Numida meleagris. The sequence goes on along the minus strand of NC_034438.1, from coordinate 39,271,670 downwards.
TTTTCAACAGCAGAATTGTTTGTCTTTGAGAAATGGAAACAAGCTGGATAGAGTCACAATTCCTACTGATTATACTTAAGAGGAAGAGCATCAAAATTCAAAAGAGATCCTATAACACCCAATGGATTTTGTGCTGTTGCATCCATGTTTCATTGCTGCACCCTTCCTATGGTTTCTGACAGTTAAATTAAAATACTGAAGAGTATGTCTGTTCTTAATGTTTTTCATTTTGGAAACTGGGATAACCACTGCTTTTACAGAAGTCAATGGTAATTAATGATACTATTTAAACCCAGGTAGTTTTAGGATTTTTAAAATAATTTTGCTCACTAAGTATATTTTCACATTTTAGAAATGCAAGGTCATTCTTTTTATGACTTCTACTATACATTTTGATATGGAAAGCTCACTCCTTCTTGTCATATTTCAATTTTGATATAGCTTATTTTAATCTTCCAAAATTATTTTTGGCATACAACAGGCAACACAGTGATGTATGTGAAAAGTAAATGAAGACGGGTATGTTTCTTTCTCTAATGATGCCTAGGTTTCAATTTCTTCTGCAATATTTCCAGGTTCAATATGAACCTCCCAACAAATTTTTTTTTTCCTTTCTCAAATACTCCTTTCATATGAAAAAGAAAGTAAGGCTGACTGTCAATTTCCAGCTCAGCAAGCTTTTGTGATAAGCAGTTGTTCCCAGCACTGTCCAACTCCATCCGTGTACTGAATGCATCTCAGTGAGTTGCCCTTGCAGAAGACGTGAGAGTAGTTAATGTCTTCCAAACGATTCAGAGGGCGATGATACAGAGACTTTCTTGAGTTGCTTAAAAAAATAATCACTTCCTCATTTGATAATGTGGTCAGTAACAAACTACCATCATGATGGTATCCTCCCTAGTCTCTTCTCTGATCTTGACTGAAAAAGTCTTGGTTAATTTGCTGCTCATTCCAAGCATAAGCCTGCTACTCTCAAAGATGCCTATCTGTGTAAAGAAACTCCTCCTATTAGCCCTGACTATTTTTCCTTAAGAGCTTATGTCCATCCATTACAGAGCTCCAACAACAAAACTTACCAAGCAATCCCATAATTAGTGCAGTAATATCACAGCTGTGCATCCTCAGGTGATACTCCAAAGCATTCTTTTTAACTATTTTGTAACAAAATATTTTTCATAATCTGAGTTGCAGAAATGACAAGTGTCTCAGTAAGTGCGAGACATTTATTTATTTATTTATTTATTTATTTATTCCAAAGATTTTGTCTTCCATTATATTAAAGTTTTATGTTCCCAGACCATGATTGTGAGTAATACTATGGAGATATGTTCAAACATATTATGGAGATTAATAAATCATTTTTATATCACTTTTATGTTATGTGAAAACAAATTTGTCATCCTTTACAAAATTTTATTTTTTTTACTAAGCCGAAAAGTTATTTTTCAGCTTATTTTATACCACATCCTAATAACGGCCTCATGCTACAAAAGGTTACAGCTTGAAAACAATCAATGTCACTCTTCAGTCAATTGCAGGGATCACTGCTAAGTCCCCCAAGACTTGACTCTCTTGTCTCTACAATTGCTTGGACTAAATATTCTGTCTCCACAACTCTCCTGGCTTTTATTGCCTCAAGGAGTGAGGGAGACTGGAGCAGAGAAATCAAAGTAATGTTTCTGATGTGTCAGTGCTCAGCATACTGCCATTAGGACATCAAGCCAGCATGATTTATTAGCAATTTTAATTAATTTTCTGAGTCATTTCCTTAGGGCTCAGTTCTGTAATCTTATTACTATGAGCTTAACATGCTATAGTAAGACTATGCTTTCTAATCTTTCTTTTGTTGTTAAATGCAATCCCTGCTTTCATTAGGAAACTCTTGAGATGAAGCAGCTTGCTCTTCTGAATGGTGAAATTCTTTTGCATATGTTCTTTAGAAATTAGTGGAAGTTATATACTAGAGTACATTAGTTCTTAACACAGAACTCATCACCCAATTTTCTCTTTCATTCTTTTACTGTAAAATCATGCTGAGACTGTTTGATGTCCCAACTTGAAAGTAGAAAAACTACATCCCTAGAATTTTAGGTATGGAATAATAATTCCATTTATCCCCAGTTTATTTTTTGTACCCATGACCAAATCTTAGCCTACTTTAATTCATGGGAAAAAATAACTAATTAAAGCAAACAAACTGCACTCCTTAAGTTTTATGTATATTATTATGAACCACAGCCTTGTACGCTTTTATTGTTCACTTTTTAGCCTCTGATTGCTCTAAAGCAGAAAGCATTTATGAGCTGATTTGTCAAAAGATAAGTACTTTTTCATTAGCAGTATTTTTCTCCAGGATTTACACAACTTTGTAGTGATATGGATTCAGCTATTTTTATCACATCTAACCAACAAATCATGAGCAGTTTTAATGGCTGTAAACCTAGATTACTCCAAAGGATCACTGATATGTCACTTGATATTTGAGGTAGTAAGGTAATTTACATGGCTGCTTGTTTTGCTTTGTTTTTAACAACTTTTGTGTCATAAATGTATAATATTATTGCTTTGAATTACACACAAATATTCTGATAATTCACTAAATATTTTGTAGGCATTATTATTTCAATTCCCATAGCACTGTTAAGTACAAACCTCGTGTCTGTTTGTCTGTTATAGAAATGGTATTTTACATGGGGGTCAGTAAACACAGTATCAACATAAAAAGGAAGAAGAGAATCAACGCTTAGAGCACTCTTGTCGATTCAAGTCTCATCTGTGGTGAAGTCACTAAGACTTTAACTAAAACAGATGACTATACAAATGTACCTGCAGCCTTTAATTTGCCTTTTGACTGTAACAAACTTAGAATAGAGTGAATCATGGTGTCTGGGTGCCTTAGCTGTGTGATAGTATTGACAGTAATTCTTTCAAATATCAGAGACTATTATTTTGCTTATTTGCTAGAAAAAAAATACACTATTAAGTGAGAAATAGGTTTAATGGTTACTACAAAAAGAAAGCAGTAAAATATGCATTTAGCTCTCACAAAAGGGAGATTAATGACAACTAAAATCACTGGTTGGAAAAACAGCATAGCAAGCTGAGGGAATATCGCTTCTATGTCTTGACCTCATCCAAAGATCTCAAAGGTCTATGAGGATGATTTGCTCAAAGTTTAGGACAAATTCTGAATAATGAGGGAATTGTGCTTATATTTTTTCTCTCTGCTGTCTGATCTTTAAAAAGATGCTTCCAGATCTATCATACAATGATACTCAAGCATATAACCTAAACCAGCACAGTTCTAAGCAGTAGTACCAGAGAAGTCAGTGGGGTAAGCCATTCTACATGACTGCTTTTCAACAATGACTTGAGATTCCAAAATCCACAAACTCCTATTTATTTGGGCTGTTTGAGAGCAGTGATGAAAGAAAGATATAAGGACGTTCCCCATTCCCATATCTCAGTTTTGTCATGGTGATGTACCACCACATTTCTACTTCCTTCAGTGAATAGTGAGGTAGGCTGAAGTCACACAGCAATAACTTTTTCATCATAAGATCCATCTGAATTAAATGTTGATCAGGCTACTACATCAAGAAAGAGCAGGTTGATGTTTCTTAGCTCTTCTCTCTTAAAATTGACCTATGAACGCACCAGATCCCTACATGCAAAAATACCATTTAGAGTCTTAAAATTTATGACCAGGAATAGAATAAGAGAGACAAGCTCAACAAACGGTTTAGCAGAATCAAAAGAACATGAGCTGTGTATAGTACTGATAACTAGTGATATATGTACATCTCACTTTTCTTTGTCTAGCTCATAATTTCACTTTCAAGTTTATTAAGTGTTACTGTATGTTTCAATGTTTTAATTATTTTTTCAGCTAATAATACTTTTTTAGATAATTGTAATAACTCCAACAGAATTCAGTGAATTTTTGCAAGTGCTACCTTATATCTTTTATGGAAACAATTGTTTTGTGGTGGGGCTGGCAAAAAGTGTGAATGATAACTTGGCTACAAAGGAAAAGACTACTAAGAAATAAGTACTTTTCTCCTGAGGGGGCAAAGATTGCATAATAAGTGCCTGCTCATGGAATCTGTACCATGACGTACCAGTAACGCTTTAAGGATAAGAACTACGATATAGATTCAGATTCAGGCCTAAATGAATCTAATTAATAATTATTCTTCTTCTGTCAGTGAATAAATTAGACTCGTTTAGACTTGGTGGAACTCACACTTTCTTTCTGGTGTATAATTTTTACCTCGCAGAGAAGTTATAAATTGTGGTTCAAACTAAACAGTGCTTACTAAGACAGTAATTTCCTGAGAAAATGTGTCTTATAAACATAGACATAATAGAAGTTACCACAAGTTTGGATCATCATACCACTTTTCCCCAGGTAGCAAATACGGACATTCCTCTTGCTACAGTATTGCAGGGACAAATCCATTCTCTGTTGTGTAATTAGTAAGAAACTATTTATGTGTTCCCATTCCACCAATTACTCAACAGATCATTTTGGTTCAATGCGGAAATAAATAAATAAATAGATAGATAGATAAATACAAAAAGAAAAGAAAGAACTGTGTAATACACGAGGAAAGCAGCTATGTTTTTTATTCTTGTGGGAACATAGACATATCTGCCCTTAAAGAGGGCAAAATGTAAAATTGTTATGTAATAATCATTAGCATTCCTATGTCTTCCAGAGCACTCTAGGAATGAATGACAGATAAAAGACAGAAAAAATAACGACTGTTTGTGTATCACATAAACTTTAAGTCAATTATATTTTGAGATAAAATGAAATTCAACTATCATGTATATCTTAGAAATTGTTCAACCTCTTTTTGTCATCACTTTTCTAATATTTTTTCCTGTCCCTACATAAAGGCAAACTAGTTGAATATAAACCAGAAATCACTTAAAACTCTGAAATACATGAAGCTCCTGTGGAAAAATAAGAATATCACATTCTGTTGTGCTAAAATTACACCAACCTTAGTATATTGTGATCCAGATTACCCACTGTAGTAGGTTTTGTTTCTTTTCAGGTTGTTTTCTTACCATGTTATTTCAATTAATGATGACATTTTAAAGAGATTGATTCTCTCATTTTTTACATCTCCACTTATACATCTTGCCCCTTCATACATGTCTTTAGATGATTCCCAATGACTGAAAGCTGAAGCTCAATACTTTTGTGACTGTCAGAACTGTTTTTAGGGTCCTAATGGAGTAAGTGTACATTCTGGTGAAGTAAAAATTGCTGGAAGAGTTCCAGCAGTACAAGTTGCTGAATGAGCTCTGAAGAATAGCATCTCTAAGGAATTTTGAAGAGAAAACTAAGGGGAGATCTCATGGCATTCACAGCTTCCTCATGATGGGAGTGGAGGGGCAGTGCTGAACTCTGCTGTCTGGCGACAGCAACAGGGCCTGAGCGAACAGCATGGAGCTGTGTCAGGGGAGGGGCAGGTGGGGGTTAGGGAAAGGGTCTGCACCAGAGGGTGGTAGGCATGGAATGCACTGCCCAGAGCAGTGGGCATGGCCCCAAGCTCCTGGAGTTCAAGAAGTGTCCGGACAACCTCTCAGACATAGAGTTTGAATTTTGTGTGGTCCTATGTGGAGCCAGGAGATGGACTCAGTGACCCCTGTGGGTCCCTTGCAATTCAGGTTATTATATGATTCTAGGATATCTATGACATCTAACCTTTTCCAGTTCTGAGACTGATAATGTTGCAAAAGATGAAGATGAACAAAAATCAAGTCTTTTGTACTGTTCCTTTCCATGAACAGAAAATGCATTAAAAGCTTAATGCATTAAACAGAAAAACACATGCATTAAGCTTTCATTCTTGTTTTGCGTGTAATTTCAACAGACAACAGTGTTGCATTCTTATTCTTTTAAAAATCTGAAACAAGCTCACTAGCTCACCAGAACTCACCAGAGGTGAACTTGTTCTGAGCTCAAGTGGAATGACTGAACCTACCTCCACTCCTTACCAAAAACACAAAACAGAATTAAAATTGGGAAAGAACTCCTGAAGGAGTCTCCAAGTCCTAAAGGAGAGAGCAAAATGAGAATGAAGATACATGCATATTAAATGCTAAACATTGATAATACGTTCCATTCAGAAAAACTAGTGGTTTTTTGGTTGAGGCTGTTGGTCCAGCTGAATCCAGGAGAAGCTTACAAAGGCTTAGAAAAGCTATTAGGCTTCTTCCTCCATTACATCTTACTAGTAAAAAAATCTGCAGTATTTTTTTAGTAAGACATAATCCAAATTGCTTGTAATTATACTCTCCTGTAACATTTCTTCATTTTTAGTGTCTGGAACTATTTTTTTCCTAACTTACATACTTTCTATATATTTGATTGTGAGGTTGTAAAAAACAAAGCATATAAAACTGATTAGCAATGAATTCACTGTATTTAAGAGCAAAGATTTTAAAAGCAATTTGTGCACTAATTGTCAAAAACATAAAAGGGTTGTTTTAATGTCTTCCAGAATCTACCCTCCAAAAATTACCCCTGAAATTTTTGTTCTATGCAGCTCTAGAAGAGTGAAATGACTTCAGCTTTTTTGGGCAAAAGTAACTGTACCTGGTACTTTAGGGCAGTCTTGATCTCCTCTTCTATTTGACATTGAAGATGAAAAATTCCATGGAAATGAATAGAATCACAGTGGTATTCGGCTGATGTAAATGAAAAAATGCTCGTCTGTGTTTTATTTTGCATACTGATCTGACATTTGAGAATGATATTTCTCATTGAAATATATTCATAAAAGGAATTTCCTTGGTGGTTTTCATTATCACAAAGAGCAGAGATGATCTGCAGGGCAGTGAAATGCAGTTAAGGAGAACCATAAACAAGTGGAGTGAGGTAAGTTTCCTGATCTCCAGGGCACCATGGAAAATACAATCCCTCCTCTGTAAATGCAATTTAGTTTGAAGAAAGAAGCATTGATTATTTATTTTTGTAATATGAAAAAGTTAAAAATCATCATCAGCATACTCCCCTGTTGGAAAAGTTGAGACTTTTTTTTCCCCCCAAATTAAACATGTTATTTGTGTTTAAGTTATTATTACCACCTCCAGTGGTAACAGGATTGACATACTGTTACAATAGATAATAACAAATTATGTGAGAATGTCTTCGTAAACCTTGAAAAAAAGTAGGCTCGTTTTTAGAAGATGACATTACTCATCACTAATTTAGAATACTGTTCTGTTTTTGAAGGGAAGAAGAGGGCAGCTGTTCCTGGGAAATGCCTGTCTGAATTCGATTAACGACTCTATATAACCAGCATGAGTTTACTTCATTAACTAGCAGAAACATTTCCCATGCCTTCAATTAACACTGGTTTTACTTAATCTAAAATTAGTTAAGACACGATATGATCAGAAAACATCATTGTGAGCCAAGTGCTCCTCAAACAGAACTGATTTATCTCTTTGGCACCTCATTAAAATGCAAACTACACTGAAATCGATTTTCAGCACTTTCAGGCAGGAATGTTTGTAATAATGTTAATTTGCAAATTTCCTTTTTTTATATGTATATTTTCTGTATGCTTTGGTTGCTATGTTCAGCCAGAGGCTATTTGTATTGTGCAGACAGAAAATGAACAGCGAACATTTATTTCTCATATCTTTCAGAGGAACCTGAGGCGCATGAAGATATTTGCGCTGTAACAGGCATAGTCAATCTCCTTCACTCCCTTTAGTCACTATATATCAACAGCAAACTCCCAGCTAGTCTTGCTGCATCAATTAACCTGCCAGGGCTCTCTGCTGTCAGACTCAGTAATAATAAACTTCCCCCAGTGAGAGATAGAGCTATAGATCCTCACCCTGCAACTTCCATAGTGGCTGAATTATTCAGAATCAGCATGATTAAAGAGATGACATGGTATTAGTTAAAAAGACATACTTTTTTTTCCTGACTGAGGTTTAAACCTATTAAGGAATAGCAGTTGAAGAAAATGGGTCTTTACTATCAGTCCACAGGTCTTAGAAAAGGGATTTCTAGGAAAAAAAAAAGTTTAGTGTCTGTCATATTGCAAGTTTAAGGATGAAAATGTAAATAGCAAAAGGGTATAGTTAAAACATAAAGCTTCTGTAAATCCAAGAATCATATGAATTAAAAAAAAAAAAAAGCAGAATTACAAACAAATTCTGGACACAAAAACAAATATATTAATTGTGATAAAATTGATAATGATGAAACTGCTATTTTTAAGTAAGAGATATACCTACCATTCATTATTGTATAGAACATGTTAGGATCTTTACTCTTACAGATTTAACAAGGCGTACTAAGAATGCACCTTACTTAGTATTTTCCATTTTGTTTTAAGGTAGAAAATAAGGAGAATTATTATAAATGCTCAAATATATTGCAAATAAAGCAATTGTTTACAATTTCCAGTGCTAGGTCAGCAGAGTAATACTACGTTAGCAAGGCAAGTGAGCTTACTGAAACAAAGTGACGGAAAAAGATATTTAGCTTACACACTACTTGTCTCCTTCTAATCATAATTAATTTCCCAGTCTTGGTTTACTTGGCCACTCTATAACTGTTTCTTAACTAAATGCTTCTACCGATTTCCGGGAGAATGATCTATTAAGAGAACGGAGCCTGCATGTTAGAAGTAATGAGCAGTAATATGTTGGTCATTTTCAAATGGCCTACCACAAGTATTACTGTGAAATTTCATATGTGTGAAGACAGAATCCAGAACCATTGTGCTGCTGTGTTGTTCTCTCTTACTCCTGTATTTCAAAGGTGTCACAGAATTGTAGAATCATAGAATGGCTTGAGTTGGAAGGGACCTTAAATATCATCCCGTTCCAACCATTCTGCTAGGGGGAAGAGTTGCAAGTCCCTAGATCAGGCTGCCCAGAGCCCCATCCAATCTGGTCTTGAATGCCTCCATCAGTGAGGCAGCCTCAACTTCAATGGGCAACCTGTTCCCGTGCTTCACAACCCCCTAAGTAAAGAATTTCTTCCAAACCTCCCCTCTTCACCTTTAAAACCTTTCTCCTTGTCCTATCATCTATCCATGTTTTCTGAAGAGATCACACAAATCCAGAGTAAACATGGCAATTGGAAAAGAGGCAGTCGGCACAACTGAAAGACAAAAGCTTACAGCTGAATAACAGGAAAAATTTCTTTACCATGCATGTGACCGAATACTGGCATAGCTTCCCCAGAGTCTGCAGACTCCTCATCCTTTTCATGTTTTTTCACAGCCATCTTGACACAGCCTTGGGTGATCTGCTCTAGGTGATCCTGCCTGACAAGAGGTGTAGTACCAGATAACCACAAGAGCTCCCTTACAACCCCAGCCGTTCTGGAGTTTCTGTCTGGAGCTTTCCACTGGCAACAAGAGTGATCTTTTCCCTCTGAGGGCCTTCAGAGGAACTGAGTTCTACATGCCTGGGCTGCCCAACACCAAGCCTTTTTGCTCAGGGAGACCAGCATGTCAGATGAAAGGCATGAGGATAAAACTGACCCCCAAGGCCAGAAGATGGCTCTCTGTTCTGTAATGCAGGCTTTCCCCCTTGGAGGCATTTGCCATCCTCACCAGGTGGCCCCAGAGACCTATGCAGGTCCTTGAGACTCTTGCATAGTCCAGCTGGCATGAACACAGCCAGGCTGACAGCTCTATCTACTCTCCAACTGGTGACTCCACACCTGTCCTTTTACAGCCACACTTCTGTCCATGCTTCATCTCTGTAAAAGTAGCCCAATTCCTCTGGACCAAGCCTGGCAGGCACAATGGGCTAGCTCTTCCCACTGTGGGACACACTGTCTGGTTTCAGGGGAATTAGGCCCTTCTTTTGTTGATCTGACTGCCTTGGGCTAGTCTCTGTGGGGAGATGAAAGCTTTGAACATCAACCCTCCTGGGAGTAGCAATCCAGAAACACAATTTGTGTAACCTGCAAATTCTCCCATAAGAGGAATACAATGGATTAATCTGTGCTCAGGATCTATCCACAAATTATCCAAGCTTCTACCTGTGTTATAAACCACTTGCACATGATCTGAACCCACAGGAACTGACTCAGCACCTAAGCTGAAAGAAAGAAGGGGCAAAGTAAGCACTGTTTTCTTTAGACTGAGTCTGTGCCTACAAGACCTCCCCAGGCATGGACTGTTGTTCTGCACTGGCACTAAATTGGCCACTATGAGTGATGAAGTTCAGAGCAACTTGTCCCTGTGGTTTTGTCTGGTCCACAAACAGCCCAGACCCTTTAATGCTCAGAGCCAGGCACAAGACAAACAGCTCTGCAGATGAGTCTCTGGTTACCAGGGAGTCATCTAGCTGCCCAGGACAGTGCAAGCTGACAGTGCTTATGAGGAGTATGGAGGTAACTATTCTACCCTTGTCAGCACAAAGATGCCAGGATGAGGATCTAGAGTCCAGACTATCCTTGGAGATCTTTGAAAGGTGCATGTAGACAGACCTTGGCAACTTGCAGTAAGTGTCCCTGCTTGCGTAGATGACCTCCGTAGGTCACTTTAATCTAAATCCTTCTGTGATGTCATTAGTGATATTCTCAAGCTTTTCGCACTGTGCAAGGAGGTTTCATAGCTTAGACCGATTTTATTTGTTCACCTTGATTTGATGTACATTAGTAAGATACTACAATAAAATGACTAGTAATATACCTAACATCCAGAGGAAGAAGGAATTAATGCATAGTGTTACACTTTTTTTTAAGTACGTCATGAGTTTCAACATGTGATGAGTTATTTCTAAGATGTCACACACTTATTACTGTCTTGTTGCCTATAGAGACTATCTAGGCAGCTAGTACAGACTAAATACTTACATTTAGATGGTTAGTTCTCACTTTATGCAACATAAGAGTACATTTTTTCTGTATCTTACAAGTTTGTCCAGTTTTGAAAAGGAAGTTAGATTAGAAGAACTCCAGAGGTTTCATCACTTCTATCCAAGTCATCCTCTCCTACGAAGAAAGGTCGAGGGAAGTGGGCTTGTTTAGTTTGGAGAAGAGAAGGCTCCGAGGAGACCTCACTGTGGCCTTCCAATACTTGAAGGGAGCATATAAACAGGAGGGGGAACGATTGTTCACGAGAGTGGATAGCGATAGGACAAGGGTGAATGGTTTTAAACTGAGACAGGGAAGATGTAGGTTAGATACCAGGAGGAAGTTTTTCACACAGAGGGTGGTGACGCACTGGAACAGGTTGCCGAGGGGGTTGTGGATGCCCTGTCCCTGGAGGCATTCAAGGCCAGGCTGGACGTGGCTCTGGGCAGCCTGGTCTAGTGGCTGGTGACCCTGAACTCAGCAGGGGGGCTAAAACTCGATGATCTTTGAGGTCCTTTTCAACCCAGACCATTCTATGATTCTATGATTTATGTTATATTAAAACTAGGCTTAATACTGCATAAGTCCATTAATTGAATTACATCAATAAAATTCACTGTCAGTTAATATCATACTAGATATCCTCACCTGCCTTCTTCACTAAGGATTTTGCAAGTGGCTTTTTTTGCAATATATTTGGTGAAACTACCTTTGGAATTTATTTTCCTAATTGTTGAACTCCATTGTATTACACACATATGCTTTAAGTTTCTCTGGATCTGCATAAATTCAAAGGGTATTTTGTTGTTTGTTTTGTTGAGGCTTTTTTTTGTCCTTTTTGGTTCCAGATAGAAAGCAATGATCCAATAGAAGAGTAGCTTGAGCGTACTTAATTCAGTGATGCCAGCCATAGGGGATTCCTGTTGTGAGACAATAAAATATATGCATTAAGTATTTGACCAATTTTAAAACATGCGTGTCCTTTATTCACTGGTTTGATAAATGAATATTTCTACAGAAGATGCATCATTTTGCATTCTCATCCCTTAGAGTATCCACTACTCTGAAAGATTTTGTGCTCTCAGAGAATTTGTGCCTTCTCCTCCAACTCACAGTACCTTAAGACCTCAAATCTCAAAGGACTTAGACACTATTCAGGTCTTCTAGCTGACCATACCCTTTCCATTCCTGCATACTTTTTTTCTCATTGCTTTTCTGAGCTCTTCTATCAACCTCCTATCTAGTGTTTTTGTTCCACTGTGAGAGTTTTTGACTTCTTGTAATGTCAGTGCTGTCTAAAAAGAAAACCAGTTCTCCACAGCATAACTTTCATGTAATGAAAATTAACATCCACTGTCTCTTTCCTCTGTAGCTTGGGGTGAGTATGCTAGCAGTGCTGTGTACAAAAGCATACAAATTGTGTAATATCTTCTCTGACAAAACATAGTTTTTCTAACAGTAGAAGCTCTGTAATGTCAACCACAGCTGTGGTGTTTTCACCCTGATGGGCAGCTAAACTCCACTATGCTGCTCCCTCACTCTCCCTTCTCAGAGTTGCTAGGGGAGAAAATATGATTTTAAAAAGCTCGTGTGTTTGACTTGCGGAATCAAACTCTATAACCCCAGGTTAGGTTATAAAGCAGGTATGTTTATTTAGCGCTGTGCTTACATGCCGGGTGCGAGGGGGTCTTCGCCCTGCCAAGCTTGCACACCCCCTAAAAAGTCAAAAGTGATAGACATTTAAAAGCCAAACTTATACATATTCATTGGGCCTGGTTACATATTCATTACTTTTCTGGGAATTCATTTGCATGTTGTCCCTCCCCTTTGCACATGCGTTGTAGCTCCTTCTGGTGGTCGTTGGATGAAGGCTCAACGTCTTCCTCCCCACCTGGTGGTCGCTCTTGGATGAAGTCAGAAGTCTTCCTCACCATATTCTCCTGACCTTTGTCCCAGTTTGAGGAGGCTCTCCTATCTTGCATGCCTCTGCAGTCTCTTATTATACCTGTTCCCCCTTTCATTGTTCTCCCATTGGTTCTTTTCTTGCTGGCTTGCAGCAATACTTCCTTGAGCTAACAACAGAGAGCTAAACTAAGCAATGGCTGACAGTGAAAAGCTAAGCTAAGCAATTTGATGGACAGCTAAACTAGGCAATAGCTAAGCAATACCCTTAGTCTTTAAACTCAAGGCCCCTAATTCCCAACTCATGTTGAGATAAGGACCAGGAGGTCATCCAGCAATTAATGCCATAGGCAAAACAGGCGCAGTGTTGGGAGACTAATATAATGTGTTGTCTATTACTAACAGACTAGAGCAGTCAGAACTAAAAGCAAACTAAAAATACCCTTCCCCCATTCACCCTCTTCTACCCCCTCTCCTGACTGTCACAGAGGAATGGAGTTTATAGTTAGTCCATAACACTCCCTCTCCACCTCTCCTCCATGATCACGCTGCCCCTGCTCCATGAGGATCCCTCCTACAGAATGCTGAACTTCTCAAACTGATCCTGCGGATTTCACATAGGTTACAGCTCTCCAAGCACTGCTCCCCAAGGCTCCTGCAGGGCCCTCCACGGGCTGTGCCTCCTTCAGGCCTCACCCACTGCTGCACTGCGAGCTCCTCCGGTCTGCACGTGGAGATCGGCTCCACATGGTGCCCGCGGGCTGCGGGGAGCTGGCTGCTCCTCCGTGGGGCTCTCCTGGGCTGCAGGGAGCTGCTGCGCCTGGAGCTCCTCCTGCCCTCCTGCTGCACTGAGCTTGGGGGCTGCACCGCTGTTCTCTCATAGTTCCTCACTCCCAGTTGCTATTGCACAGCATTTTTCCTTCTCAGAGGCACAACCCAGAGGCACACCCAGCGTCACTCATGGCTCAGCTCTAGCAGCAGTCAGTCCGTTTTGGAGAAGGTGGAGCTGGCTCTGATCTGACGTGGGGCAGTTTCTGGGCTCTGTTCACAAAGGCCACCCCTGCAGCCTCCACAAAACCTTGCCATCTAAGGCCCAATGCAAGACCTCACAAACTCAGTTAGACAGACAACAAGATCTTCATTGTTCTCACGGATGAAAATGTTGTAATATATGGTAAATGGCAAATATTATCATATGAATTTTTGTATTCTTATCCCATTTAAAATATGGATTAAAAATATTTTCTTCTAACACAGTCACAAAGTTTTGGCAAGTTAAAATTCTTCAATATTTCAGGTAAGCTGACAAAAGCAGAATGTTCCCACTCTGGAATAGGTCCATTTCGCCATGCTATGAAAAAAATGTTGTCTGTCAAGGAGATGTCAGAGTATATATGGAGTTATCTGGCTCATGCTGTGTGATGGATAAATGCTTCATTTCGTTCTATGACACAGGTTAGATTCCCTGGTTTCTCATCTATCCAAATTGCAAGTTACATTCTTGTCTATCCTAGCTAATAAAATCTGTGGTGTACTTTTGAATCTACTAATGTGTTTCCAAGCAGAAGATTTCTTGATTAAGCTTTTGCTGAAAAGGTATCTCAAAATTAACTGTCAAGATAATTGCTTGCTACTGTTTTGCTGTAAAGGAATAGACAACAATCTCTCCTGAGTTGGAGATCAAATAAAATGCATTTCACCTCTCTATTCAAAATACTGTATTAACTCTTGGTCATGGTGGAAATAAAATGAACAGTTGTGTTGGTTTTTTTGTTTGTTTGTTTTTTTGAGGGCCTTAACAAAATGGAGATAACAGTTACCTAATTCTGCATGCATTTAATAATTATTTTAAATTATCATTATTTTCTTAAGATTGTATTTTATAATTCACTATTTTTCCTTTTATCAAATACTGTAAACTTACTGACATCAGTTTCAAATGCATTGTTCTATTTTGCAATTTCCAGTTGTGTGGGTTGTATTTTTGTTGTTCATTTTTTCACTGTTTTGTTTAAGTAGCTTTGGATTTACTTAGTAGATGCAGTCCTCACATGCCTTTCAGGTATATCGTCATCATACCTCTCTATTCAATATTATCAGCATCATCCCACTCATCACAATCCTATCTGAATCAAAGGCAACGTGTTTCTTGTTGGTGGAAACTCTGAATGAATAATTCATCTGAAAGAGCCTTCTATGTTGTACAGTTCTGGAAGACAGAGCAATTCTCTTGTCAATCACAGTGGTTCTGTCAGAACTAAGTTCTCTGTAGTATGCACTCCAAATGTACAGTGAATGACAAGCAGCTGAGATTATCAACAGTGTTAATCCTCGCAGTCCTCTTAGCTTTTCTCTGACAGAACATCCAAATTCAAGTCTTATTCTAACACTGCATTGAGAAACCCACGTCACATTTCCCTCTCCTTTCTCACCAATGTAGTTTGGTTGAAACCTCTTATATATATTTTGCAAACAAGCTGGTAACAGGCCCTGATTACTCAGTTCTGGGGCAATTTTTGGCCCTGATGAAAACAAAGTTTTCTCATACCTAGGGAGATTAGGTCTAGCTGAGCTCCAGTTCCAACTGGTAGTGTAGAAATATGTGAAGCGTTTCTAGGTTTAAACCTGTTGATGCATGTGTAGTCTCATGGAAAACAGATTCCTTATCATTTCTTTGAAACAGATTAAACTCCAAAAGCATAGTTGTTTCTAATTAGTTGCAGTTCAACTCAAAAAATAAAATAATCTGAAAAGAAGATACACAATGAGAGTCCTTACTTCGAAACAAACACAAACTTAGGGGGAGATAAGATGTGGCACTACAAAGGTGGAAGAGACTAACATATTACTAAATGCTGAGATGAGAAATTTTAAAAGTACACATTATTTTCTTTTTTTTGTTTTAAATTATTTTCACTTTTAAAACTGAGATTTGACAATGTGACAGATGCATGGCTAATACATCAAGGAGTATTTGAGTGATTGGCATACTAGGTATGACTCTCTGTTCCCATCCACTGCAGGTGTGTGTCAATGAAAGGCTCTATCCACATTAATAATAAATGTAGCGGTATTTTAGCAGCGGCCCTCTACAATGAGGACCCAACATCCATACCATAAATAGTTTGCAGGGAATACATCAGATTAGCTATAATTTTGTTTGGTGAGCTGAACAATCAGTAGTAATTGGAATATATTGGCATGCTATGTAGTTGTCTAATTTGGCTTTGTAGAAAAGTAAAGCAATTAATATACTCTAAGATAGGAATAAAGCAAGTGGGAAGATTAGGAGATCTGTTTTAAAGCCATAATCAGACTCTGAGCGAAAATGTTATCACATAGTGCAACACTATACCATATCTGAGAGTATGAGCTTTAAAAAAAAGACACAGAGTTTAAGGTGAAAAAAAAACAAAGAAACCCCACAGATCTAAGGTTTCTAAAGATACACGACAGTGAAAATTGCCGACTTTTTTTATTCCATGTTTTATTAATTAGTAATATAGACTTAATAGGCACGGAAGTGTTACTTACTTTTATAGGAGACGTCATCCTATGTAAACAAGTAAATCCTCCAGATAAATATTCTTGTGGGTTTATGTGTAGTAATAATAATGACTAATTCAGTTCCTAAGAGTAATTAAATTTCTAGGATATTTTCTTAGCACTGAGATGTTTTTAGGTACAGTGGAGAAATCTGCTGCAAAACTTCCATTTAAAGCATTATTGCTGAGTATGGATATATTTAGTTTACCAATTAAAGTTTTTCCTTATTTAGAACAGAAACGGATTAATTTTAAGAACCTTTTCTGAGGCAGTACTGTTGGTTTCTACACCTGGCCTGATATCAGGAAATTTTTCAGTGCATTTAGTCTATAGTACATCTCCTTTGGTGCTAGTACTGAACAATCATTTTAGTTATCTTAACCTTTCCCTGTTTGCAATCTTGTGGCCAACTGACAGTCTCTGAATTCTGGAAGATGCATTCAACTTTACCTTAAAGAATCTCTTGTCTTAACTAACACAATAGAAGGCAGTAAAAAAAGTCAGCTGCACAACTGAGAAAATCTTAAGGATTTTCCACTGAAGCACTTATTTATCATGTACAAAGAACTCCACTCTTTCTATCAGCAACGTTGAAAGCAGACAGAGGCTTACTTACTGTCAACGGTTTACAGGCAGGTTCGGCTCAGTTCCGTGACTAATGGGGTGGGGGACCCATGGACCTACGCCCCGGGAAAGGGAAAAGGGAAAAAGGGTAGGGAGATGGGCCTGAGAACAAAACAGCGGCAACAATCTGAGGAGAAACAAACTAATTTACTAAATAAGATATTGGAATGCAAAATAACACAATATAATACAATATAATTACAGTTTAAGCTAATAAATCCAATACAATGAGAGAGAGTGTCCAAACTTAAGGTAGGCCTTACTCTAGTGCCGATGGTGAGACAGCTGGGGAGCGAGATGCTGCCAGGATGAGAGACGGAACAAGAAGAGGGAAGGTCTCGTGATATGTGAACAGTTTTATCTTTACTTCTGACTGGAAAACGGTAACAGGGCAGCAAAGTCCTCTGGGGAATGTAGTAGTTCTTCTCTTGAGAACCAGGTACCTGGAATTATCCATGATCCACAGAACTGGAGCATTACCTCTTTAACTCCCAGTTGTCTTGCTCCAATTTACAGGAGGGAGAAGGGGTTCTTTTAATATATGTATACCCAATGGTGAGATTAAGACACAATGGGTCAAATGTTAGCCCGACCAGTTTATTACAAATCCTAGTTGCTTAGGGAGATGGGGAAGGGAAGGTGGGCAATAGAAAAGAGTTAAAAGCAAGGAGTCTTTATAGAAAGCAAGAGAGATAGTCACCACCATGGGTCCAACGTTGTTTGTAGCGCACATGTTGATCTTCAGTAGTGATGGGTCGTCAGGGGGTGTTGCTCGGTAGATGACTGCTTCGGTTGACAACCGTTTCAGTTGACGACCACTTCCAACAGCAGTAAGAACTTATTTATAAGTTCAAAGCAGTTGAGTCAGCTCTCTTTGGAGTGACAGCTCTCTCTGGAGTGGCAGCTTCTGGCTTTGGGATCTCAGCAGAAACTCCTTTGTTCCCATCTTCCGGGTCTTGCCAGCAGATAAGAGGGAGCAGGGAGGTGCCCACCTGCATCCTGTTTTTCACAGGATACAATGGTAGCATTCCCCAGTCTCCCATACCAAGCTGGCGCTACTTGGTCACAGGCCAGATCTTCCACCAGTAAACACTCCTGAGCACTCTCTTGCTGGGGCAAACAGCTCTGAAGGAAATGCTTTCAAATGTTCACAAGGTGATGCTGATTGCCACACGGCGACACCTACCGTTCGCCTCCTCGGTAAGTCAGTTAGAGTCTTATCGCAAAAGATACCTCGGAAAGCAAGCTTTGAGCCAAAAAAAAAAAAGAAGGGTTCTGACACCAGTGCACTACATGATGTTATGATGTGGAATACCAGTAAACAAAATCATAAAACCATGACACTTACATTCACTCTGGTTAGATAATATGAGCAGATAGTAACAGATAGATCAAATATATGATTTTCAGTGCGCATATTTGCTCCAAAATAGACATTACTACTATCAGTTACAGCAATAAAATTATAATCTTACCTTTAAAAAAGGTTTTGAGACATTTCAAAGATTATGATTCTTACCTGCAAAACAAACAGTTGGCTCTGTGGTATGCATGCAATACCTCTATTTGGAATATTCAAATAAATCCAGCATGGTATCATCTACACCTCTTCACAGGATGCTGGTTCATGGAAACACTATCTGTTCATCCATTTCACCACTGTATATATGTAAAGACTGTCATATTCAATATACTAGGTGAAATAAAAGCAGGTGTTTATGCATTTCTCTGAAGCGGATGCTTATTCGTTAATGGTAATAGTTCCATTAAAATCTTTTTTCTCTTTCATCTGGTCTTATTTCTGAGAATAGTCACATCAGTGTCAGTGAAATTATATGTACAACTGAACATTTCTTTGTAGGAATAAAAGAGTATCAGTTATCCTTTCTGCTACTAAAGTAATATTTATTTATCTGAATGTCAGTGAACTCTCAATGCAACTCAGCTGAATAGTAAACTGTATTCCCCTGCTGCAAGACTTTCTATGACTTTTGAACTATTTTCATGTAAAAACAGCTCAGAAATTTCAGGATAAAAATAGTCCAGTCCTTCTTCTGATTTCCTGTGCACTGCATAATTGCTCAAATACAAGGGGCATTTGGAAAAGAAAAAAAAAAAAAAAAAACACAGATTTTTTCTAGTCCAGAGACCTTCATATGCAAAATGGGAGAATGTGAAATGGTAGAAGTGTTGATGAGCTCATGAAAAATCAAGTGTCTGAATCTGTGTTCTCCATTTCAAAAAGCAATACCTTAGCCAATGAATCTCTGATTTACTGGGAGCAGTCTCTTCTGATTACACATATTTCTCTAGTTTTACAATTTTTCACTTATAAAAATTTTTCATAAGATTTTGCTTTAAGTATTACATCTTATATTTAGGTATAGTTTTGATGAAGATGTGTATTTCTGGTGAAAAATTGTTCATTTTCCTACTTTTATCTACTTTTATCTTCTCATTTTTTATACTATATGCCTACCGATTGCCTCCAAAAGTTCTTCGCTGCTTTGTGGCTCTGAAATGAATGGTTTCTCTTTTGCTCACTCTTTCTCTCTTGATGTTATCCATACAGGATGCTGCTTGATGGTTATTCAAAGAATATGATGTGGAAGTGGTTGAAATTATTTTTTGACTACTTATTTTCTTCCACATTAATTTCTTCTTAGAATCATAAAAACACAGAATCATAGAATTAGCTAGGTTGGAAAAGACCTACAAGATCATCCAGTCCAACCATCCACCTACCACCAATAATCTCACTAAACCATGTTTCTCAATGCTATATCTAAATGTTTCTTGAACACCTCCAGGGATGGTGACTCCACCACCTCCCTGGGCAGCCCATTCCAGCGCCTGACCACTCTCTCAGAAAAGTAGTACTTCCTAATGTCCAGCCTAAATCTCCCCTGGTGCAACGTGAGGCCATTCCCCCTCGTCCTGTCACTAGTTACAAGAGAGAAGAGGCTCACATCCCCAGCTCACTACAACCTCCCTTCAGGTAGTTATAGAGAGTGATATGGTCTCCCCTGAGCCTCCTCTTCTCCAGGCCGAACAATCCCTCAGCTCCCTCAGCTCCTCCTCATAAGGCCTGTGCTCCAGACCCCTCACCAGCTTCGTCGCTCTCCTCTGAACACGCTCCAGGGCCTCCATGTCTTTCTTGCAGTGAGGGGCCCAAAACTGGACACAGTACTCGAGGTGCGGCCTCACCAGGGCTGAGTACAGAGGGACAATGACTTCCCTTCTCCTACTGGCAACACTATTTCTGATACAAGCCAGGATGCCATTGGCCTTCTTGGCCACCTGGGCACACTGCTGGCTCATGCTCAGCCAAGCATCGACCAATACCCCCAGGTCCGTTTCCTCCACACAACCTTCCAGCCACTCTGCCCCAAGCCTGTAGCATTGCCTAGGGTTGTTGTGGTCAAAGTGGAGGACCCGGCACTTGGTTTTGTTGAACCTCATCCCATTGGCTTCAGCCCAGAGATCCAGCCTGTCCAGATCTCTCCGTAGGGCCTTTCTACCCCCAGGCAGATCGACACTTCCTGCCAGCTTGGTGTCGTCTGCAAACTTACTGAGGGTGCTCTCAATGATGCCCTCATCCAGGTCATCAATAAAGATATTGAAAAGGACAGGCCCCAGTTCTGACCCCTGGGGAACACCACTGGTGACCAGTCTCCAGCTGGATTTAACTCCATTCACCACCACTCTCTGGGCCCAGCCCTTCAGCCAGCTCCTTACCCAGCAAAGAGTGTACCTATCCAAGCCACGGGCTGCCAGCTTCTCCAGTAGAATACCATAGTAGATAGTGTCAAAGGCTTTGCTGAAGTCTAGGTAGACCGCATCAACAGCCTTTCCCTCATCCACCAGTCGGGTCACTCGATCATAGAAGGAGATCAGGTTGGTCAAGCAGGACCTGCCCTTCATAAACCCATGCTGGCTGGGCCTGATGCCCCAGTTGTCCTGCAAATGCCGTGTATTCTTCCTCAAGATGATCTGCTCCATAACCTTCCCTGGCACTGAGGTCAGGCTGACAGGCCTGTAGTTCCCCGGATACTTCTTATGACCGTTCTTGTAGATGGGAGTCACACTGGCAAGTCTCCAGTCTTCTGGGACCTTTCCAGTTGACCAGGAATGCTGATAGATGATGGAAAGTGGCTTGGCTATCTCCTCCGCCAGCTCCCTCAGCACTCTCGGATGGATCTCGTCCGGCACCATGGACTTGTGGCAGTCCAGGTGGAGTAGTAGGTTTCTGACCGTTTCCTCCTGAATCATGGGGCGTTTATTCTTCTCCCCATCTTATTCTGTAAGACTGAGAGAAAAGGGCAGACTATTTCACTTGTACTGCAGTATTAAATATCTACTTTGCAATCAGCATGTGTTCTCTTTGTATTTTACAGCTATTGTTCTATAAATAAAGTACACTTGAAGATACCCTTGTCAGTAAACATATTTTTCCTTAAAAGGAATGTTTAGGTACAGCTATGTGTAAATGAAGAAGGAGTTGAAATATCTGACTAATCACCCCAGCTGTAGTTTCTTCATGGCCTTGGGCCAATCTCTAAACCTCCACAAACATTAATATTATTCTCATTTTCTAAGGAGAACTGCAGCAAAGAGCTTTAAGATCACCTACTACAATGATTGATGCTAAAGACAGTATGTAGATACAGAACAATTATGTTTGAACTTCTAAGTGACAGTTAATGGATGTATATTATCCATCAAGACAGATCGTAATTACTTTTAAAACTGCTTATTCATATTTCTTCCAAATCTGATACCAAGAACAGGGAAGGAAAATTAGACTCTTTAGCCACAAACATGACAATTTATCAACATATTTAAGTGCTAATTTGTAAGCCAAGATTCTCATTCTCAAGCATACAGAGCCTTTTTAGAAAATTTATTTTTTTAACATATTATTATCACCTTGTTTGCGAAATACTCAAGAACAAAACACACCACAGGAAATGTCTCTGTTCAAAAACTAAACTGTCATGCAGGATTTTTAATTTTTTTTTAAAGGATAAATCTTAATATGTAGAAAATGCTTGCATCATTATGGAAAAATAGTTCTAATATTGTTACTGACAATTTATCTTCCCTGAAATATTTATAAATTTGCAGACACTCCAAAATAAGATAAGAACATTTAGCTTTAGTTTATTTAGCCAGCGTCCTTTTGTATAAAGCCCAAACTTTCATTTTTTTAATTACAATGTAGTATATTTCTGCTACCATTTTTTTGTTAAAGTCACACAGGATAGAAAATTAGTGTAAAATTATGATAGAATTTGACAAAAAAAATAGAAGGAAATAGAAAGGAAGGCTTTCAGCTTTTGTAAGTGTTTCCCTAGTGGAACTAATTTCATATGCGTGCCTTAGAACGAGTTGAGGATTAAGGAAACCTAGGTTTATACTGTTACTTCTCTTCTGACTTGTTTTCAAAGTCATGTACTCTCTAGAAGCAATATGCTGTAAACTGATTGCTTTTCTCTCAGTTTGCAATTCACATTTATCCGCAGCAGGGTTGGTAGTAACAATCCCAATTACCACCACTGAAGAGTTTGTTTAATTCAAATTATCTGAATCGCGATGGGTTTTGGTCAAATATCAAAATCAAATCCTATTCCTGCACAGTAAGAGGCAGTGACTTTCAACAAGAGAACTGAAAATGCTCTGAAGACAGACTTCAGATTATTCATTTAAAAAAGAGATGATATAGAAGCCAGTGTTATCAGTGAATAGAAGAACTGGTGGGTTTCAAGAGGAAAAGGGTGAAAATGGAAGAAAAAACAGATAATCATCCCTAATTTAATGTTCCTTATTTTGGAGCTTCATGCTCCAAAAGACTAATCATTCAGTTCATGCATGTGACCATGATAGTCTGACTTTAGCAGCTGAGAAGGTAACATTGAGAAGTCATATGAAAGACAAGTATAGATAAGTTTTGGGGGGGGCAAGGAAAAAAGTGAGTTGACATTAATAAGAATACAAATTAAATGAATTGTTTTAACTTTCTGTTCTTGTTGTCATGTTTGAAAGCTACTGTCATCAATTCATATTCCTAAGCTGCATTTTTTAGTATATATTTCTCTCTTGCTGTTTTTGTACAACTTCATCTAGAGATAAAAATGCATATGTTTGATGATATCTATATTAATTTTCAAAATAATGGATGGTAATACAGGTACATAACATATTTGGTCTGCTTTGACAATTACACACAGTATGCTAATTAAATGAAGAGGAGCTCATTTAAGATTTGCTTAAAAGAACAGTTTGTTTCAAAGCAAGCATCTTTTTAAAAATACAAGAATATTCTGAGGTCAGATGTTATTCAAGAAGAAGTAGAAGGTTTTCTCTTTCATGCAGCAACAGGATTCTCATGACTGGG
Organism: Numida meleagris; assembly: GCF_002078875.1. Lineage (NCBI taxonomy): Eukaryota > Metazoa > Chordata > Aves > Galliformes > Numididae > Numida > Numida meleagris. The sequence goes on along the minus strand of NC_034438.1, from coordinate 39,248,343 downwards.
AAGTGCTTACTCAAAAAACAATTTCACATACTGAAACACTGGGTGAACTAAAATAAGGGGGTACTCCTCACTGCTCCTCTTTTTTTTGTTGTTTCTTTTACCTGTGATTTCTTAGCCCTACCAGCTACCCTCCACTGGTGCTTACTTCCATGACAGAATGTACAATGTCCTAAGATTTGACTGTTAATAATTATCAAATCTATATCCATCACAGGATACGCAATGGACTAAGACTGCACAAGACTAAGAATGGAAAGGAGAGTATGAAAGTACAAATTACAAGACTCCTAAATACTTCTGGAGGAAAAAAAAATCAAGGAGGAAGGATTTATTCTGCAAAAACCAGAATGTACACCCAAAAGAGAATTTCTATTTTCTCCTGCCCTCTCTCCAGAAAGAAAAAAAAGGAACCCTACCAGAAATTTCACTCTCTGAAGTATCAAGTAGGAAACTGAATATCTGTTTTCATTTGAAATTTGCCATTGTGAATTCTAAAAAAAGGAAAACCACACACAATAACTTTTATGTGACAGAATCACCTGTATTTTTGCCACATGTACAAAAGTTCAACAATATTGTTAATTAACCTTTTTTTTCATTTGTAGAAGGGAAAACAAGATTCATTAAATTGGAAATCACTATTAGTAGTTCCAAAGGACCTTTAGTTCTTTAAAACTAATTGAATTCTTGTGAGCATTCAAGCATTACAGGAAATGAACTTGTCTTATAAGAATTGACAAATGACACTCAAAAATGCAAGCTGTACCTGGACATATATCTACAGTTCTACAGGAGAGGGGTGTTTTTTCCCTGTGTTTTTGTCTGGCTTCTCTTCTCTTACTAACATAGTTTTTTCCCAGTCATCACAATCTTCAAACCAAAAGTACCTGAACCTGAAGTTGGCTGTATTGACATATCAGTATAACAAAATATCATCATGCACCATGGTGATAAGCAATGCAAAAATATATGTAAATAAACTGGCAAAAAAAGTATAGCACCATGAATCATATAAAAAGTTACAAACTCTGCAACCACAGCATTCCTCATCATATTGTACTTTTATCTGAATTTTCCATAACTTTAATTAAAAGACGCGTTTGCAATTTCTCAAGAGAGTCTAAAACAGTTTCTAAAGATATTCAGTGCAATTCATGTTAAGCTAACTGGTCTGTAATTTCTTCAGATAGCTCTGAGTCTTTTCCTTAATAATTGGATTATGCTGGCCTCTCTCCAGACTTCAGGGCTTCTCTTCTGAACTAAGTGAATCGGAGCAACATATGACAAAACTTTTCCAACTCCTCACTTTTTAAGCACTTTAGAAAGATTTCTATCTAGTCCTGAGGCCTAAATGATTTTTTAGTCTTAACTTTCTCCAATTCTTTGTTGAAATTATTTTTTGTATAATCTACACTAGTAATCCAAATTACGCTGACTGATGTCCTAAAACAGAACACTATTCATTTCTTTGTTTTATGTTGTTGTTGTTTTTCCTTATGAAAGACTGTTTTACCTGGAAAACCTGCGAAGTGAGCCCTTGAATAGGAAGTAGTCTGGAGGTTTTTCTGTTGTTGCAGAAGTAGCTTTGGATAGCACTTATTTGTAGTTTTCTATTTGAAATATTTTAGGATGCCTGATGCCTTCAAGATAGATTACAGCAGATGCCTGCCTGCCCATAAGGTGAGGAATAACTGCCCTGTGCTTGCAACAGATAATTAATACCAACCCTGTATGTAGCCTCTCTAGCATGTATAAAAAACTATCTCACCTTTCTCACCTTTGTGCAAATCTCTGGACATTACCATCAGAAAAGGCTTTGCATCAGCAAAAAAAAAAAAAAAAAAAGTTTTAACTATGCTTCTTAGCTAGACATAGAATTTTTGAAGATATATGTTTGAACTAATCACAAAATATTAAATTCCTAATTATTACTTGATTACCTAAACATATGATCTTCTTATTGGGTAGCAGCATTACCTACATCCTTAATATTTTTGAGATTAAGATTTTAGTTTTTCTTATGGTAGCAACTTGAGTAAAACCACAGGAATCTCGAAACTTTTATGGATTTTATTCTTCTCAGGTCTACAGATATTAACTGCTATTAATTATTTCATTCCAATGATGTTATTTTCTCCCTCAAGATTAATTTATAACCAGACATTCTTTTTCCACTGGTTTCTATGGAATTACTTTGTTGTGTGAACAGAGTCAGAGCTACACATTGCAATATATATCGAGCAAATTTTTATATTTGGTGTAGCTTGAAGATTCTGAGCATTGGAGTCAAAATATCAATACTGAATATCTACTCTATCTTATGAAACTTTAAAGAAAATTTATGGCTATTAAAATGCAGCCTGTTCTGCTGTTAGCAGTGTCATATTATGTTACTGATCTTTCTTCATGATCAGGTTTTCCTTTGATGGTAAAAATATATAGCAGGAGCATTTGCTTCTCTAGACTTTTAGCAGAAATTCATGACATGTTTGTTTAGGAGACTTCTAGTAGGTGTTGTAATACCAAGTGCATTACTCTTTTACACACAGCTCTCTTTCACCTTCTACCATTTCCTTGGTTTATGAATAAGTAATCTATAAGTTCACATTTCCCACTTGTCAAACTCAGGTAGCAGTGAAAAAAAAACAGCACAAATTGGAAGATAATTCACTTTATTTCCATGTAGAAGCAGGTGCATTTACTTCAGCGCAAGTGACAAGACAACACTGATCTCATTTGGCAGTCAGGCTTATCTAAAATTACTCAGCACACTTTGCCACTGTTCGAGGGATAGTCTCCCATGAGTTTGTTTTGTCTCTCTTCAGTCCCTAGGGTGTTGATTAAAATTTGCTGGACAATACTTGCAAGGCTCAGTGGCTTTAGTTATAGAAATTATCAGTTACTAAATGTTTGTGCTGAGATAATACCTAATGATTGGATGCTTCATTCAAGGGGCTTTCTTTTTTTTTTCCATCTTTTTGGTTTTTAATGTTCCATCTGTACTTGAAAAAGCTAAATCAGCTGAGCATCTCAATCAGCTTTTAGACTAAAAATTATTTAGAGAGGAGTTTAATTATCTCTTTGTCCTTGAGTTTCTTGACAGAGCAACGAAGTAAGTATTTATTAAGAGGGACACACTCCTTATGAAAACCTCTGAAAAATAAGCAAAAGCCAGAAGCCTGCCTGCATTATAATTTTAGTAACCAAGAGTAGAGGTCAGCTCAGTTCTGTGAGTAGAAGACAGTGACTTCTAATTAAATTCTCTACTCAGTTCATATTTGCTCAACAAATTTCTCAGATTACAGATCAATAAACAACCACATTTGATTACTTGAGTACTGCTATCAGTAAACTTTATAGTCTAGAAAGCTACCATCTGTCTTTCTTCCTTTTTCCTATATTATATCATCAGTATAGAGAGCTGCAGATACCCTGTAAGAAATATTACTAATATTTTTCTTATTAATTGAAGTGTTTCCTTATACTCTGATTCACTGTATATACATAATTCATTTAGTGCTATTACAGTGGGTTTTTTTCCCCCAAATCCTTTAAATTTTCTGGTCAGTTTCTTTCAGTGGTACATATAAGAAACAGACCTGATGCTCACAAAGGTTATGTTCTTGCTTGAGCGCAGGCCTTTCTAAAACAATAGTTGTATCCTCTTCCATGCCTCAAAATTGTGAGCCCTATAAATGAAGACATACTATTAGAACAATTGCATGATCCACTGGCAGCTTTTAACTATGTACTATGATTCCTCTGGGACACACGGCCCTTCAGTATCAACAGGAGAGGACAAAAACTGTGAAACTGTTACTTCTGTAACCTATGTAGAGCCCAGAAATTCAGTCTTTTTTGTAATAGGTCGAGAACACAACAGGTCATCATATGCAAAAGAGGTAAAAACAAACCAACCAAAACTTCAATCTCACCACCACATGCTAGGCACTACATAGCAGACTACAATTTGATTTATTTAACTATAAATGCTACAAATTTTTTTTTTTTTTTTCTTTCTTGGAATGTCTAGAGAAGGGCAATGAAGCTGGTGAAGAGTATGGAGCCAAGACCAGGTCTCTGATGACACTGAAGAGGTCACTAAGTCTTCCCTGTCTACATGGTTGTGGCTGCGTTGCCCATCACTGGGCCTTGGTGCTCAGGGCCACTAGACTCTCTTCACAGGATCCATCAGGCTTGGTGTTAAAACCTGTCCATAGGCCATCATAAGATGGCCAGGGTACCATGAAGAAGGCTTTCCCCTTCGGGGAATTTGCCTTTTTCACTGAGCATCTCCAGACGTAATAGTAATATCACCAAGCAGTGGCAGTGACTGCCCAGAACCTCAGTGCACTGCAGCAACTGCAGACGTAATAGTAATGTCACGAAGCAGTGGCAGTGACTGCCCAGAACCTCAGTGCACTGCAGCAACTGCAGACTCTGTCCTCATACCTTTTGTTCAGAGCTTCTGTGGGTGTACAAGTGAGGCATGTTGACTCCAGCAGGACAGTGGCTTGTACTTCCAGCTGTGCCTTTTGGAGAGCAGCAGCTCTGGGTACTGACCAAATGCAGCCTCTCTCCCCACTGACAGCTGCAGAGTCCCACACAGCATCTTTCCCAGGCCCATGGGCATGAAGAGGGGAGCAGAGCATTGGCAGCCTTTAAGAATCCCAGAGAATTCTTCTGCTTTCCCTGAGCGCATCCATCAGTTACCCCTGTTCAACTAGGTAATGCTGGATCTCAGGGAGAGAACATGGGGGCTTGAGGGTCTTTGGTGCCCAAGCACTTTCTCAGGGCATCAGAGCTGATGTGGGAAGGCAGAACTGGAGGGCAGCCCATGTGACTGGCTGACCCATAGGTCTATCATTGATTCTCAGCCCACAGAGAGACCCTTTGAGACGAAATTCCCCTCTCCCTCAGCTGGGTGAGACTTGCTTTGCTTTTCCCCTCCTACCACCGGAGAAGTTCAGGCATGTGGCACAATTCTCATGGCAGCACATGGTAGCTGGCACCCATGAAGCCATGGAGGAGGGCGCAGATCCCCAAGAAGCCGTCAAGAAGATGTAACTGCCTGCATCAGCCAGCTGCAGCAGGCTGGAAAGTCAGATGCAACAGAAGACCTCCTGTGCCTCATCTGCACTGGCAATGTAAGAGCACAGCCTATGTGGCCTTCTGCTTCCATCACTTCTGCTTTGACTTCATCCAGCAGTGGGCCAGATGGAGAAACATGTGCCCCAAACTGCAGGTGGCATTTCTACCTGCTCCTGTAGAAAGTGCAAGTAGGCAATCACTTCTAGGAGTACATGGTGGAAAATTTTGGCTGCCACTGCAGGAGCAATGGCCAAAGAAAAGGTCTGGAGCAGGTCCCTCCACTAGCACTCCAGACCATACAGTTTGGTCACTGACCACAGCCCCTCAGTGGGGAGGAGAGCATCCATGGAACATGACGCGTATTCCAGATAGGATGTAGCTTCAGGACATCACAACATCACCTCCCAGCAAGCTCCTACAGACAATGCTTCTTGGGAGCCAACCCCACCAAGCACAGGAGAATGCCCAGCTAGCCCTGTAGCTACATCCCACTGTCACATTGGCACCATGCTGCAGCAAACTCTGAGATTGGACTTCTGTAGTATCTAGTACGTATCTGGATGACTTTCAGGGGGTGTTTTTCAATACCAAAAAGCAACCCATTTTAGGGAATAATTTCCAACACTGGAAAGTAACTGGCACTAATTTAGCAGCTAAACTGTACATAAGACGTAAGACAGGGCAAGGTATTGTTATCTGTACATTGAAGACTACAAGGCTTCCCAAGATGCCTATGGTTATCCATGTTTTATTGAATGTGGCAGGGAACATTACCACTAAGGACAAGGAAAAGGCTGAGGTCCTTAATACCTTAATTGCTTCTGTCTTTAATAGCCAGAACAGTTATCCTCAGGGTACTCAGCCCCCTGAGCTGGAAGATGGACATAGGGAGCAGAATAACCCCATATACTTCAGGAGGAACAATTAGTGACCAGCTATTCCACCTTTACTATCACAAGCCTATGGGGTCAAAAGAAATCCACCTGAGAGAGCTGAGGAAGTTGGCAGAAGTGCTTGCCAAGCCACTTTCCAACATATATCAGCAGTCCTGGACAACCAGGGAGGATGACTGGAGACTTGTCAGTGTGACTCCCATCTGCAAGAAAGACCAGAAGGAGGATCCAGGGAGCTACAAGGTCCATCAGCCTGATGTCATTATCAGGGAAGACTATGGAGCAGATCATCTTGAGTGCAATCCCATGGCATTTGCGGGACAACCAGGGGATCAGGCTAGCTGACATGGACTCTTGAAAGGCAGGACCTGCTTGACTAACTTGATCTCCTATGACCAGGTGACCAGCCTAGTGGATGAGAATGTAGTTTATCTAGATTTTGGTAAAACCTTTCATAATGGCCCACACAACATTCTCCTGGAGAAAGTGGTAGCTCATGGCTTAGACAGGTGTATTCTTTGCTGGGTAAAAAACTGGCTGAATGGCCAGGACCAAAAAGTGGAGGTGAATACAATTAAATCAAGCTGGCAACTGGTCATGAGTGGTGTTCTCCAGGAGCCAGTACTGGGGCTGGTCCTATTTAATATCTTTGTTGATAATCTGGATTAGAGGATTGAGTGCATCGTCAGTAAGTTTGCAGATGACACCAAGTTGAGGGGAAATGTGGATTGGCTTAAGTGTAGGAAGATCCACCAGAAGGATCTGGATAGCTTGCATCAGTTGACTGAGGCCAATTACATGTGATTCAACAAGACCAAGTGCCACACCCTGCACTTGGGTCACAATAACCCCATGCAATGCTACAGGCTTGGAGCAGAGTGGCTGTCAAGCTGTGTGACAGAAAAGAATCTGGCAATGCTAGTCGAGAGCCAGCTGAACATGAGCCAGAAGTCTGCCCAGGTGGCCAAGAAGGCCAACAGGATCTTGGCTTGTATCAGAAATAGTGTAGCCAGCAGGACTAGAGAGGTCATCATCCCCTTGTACTCAGCACTGATGAGGCAACATCTTGAGTGATGTTTTAACCCCTCAGTACAGGAAAGAAATTGAGACCCTGGAGCATGTCCGGAGACGGGCAACAAAGCTGGTGAGGGGTCTAGAGCACAAGTCTTATGAGGAACAGCTGCGGGAACTGGGATTGTTTAGTCTGGAGAAGAGGAAGCTCAAGGAGATCTTATCGCTCTCTATAACTACCTGGAAGGAGGTTGGAGTGAGGAAGGGATTGGTTTCTCCTCCCAGGTAACAGCAATAAGGCTGGAGGGAATGGCCACAAGATATATCAGGGAGGTTCAGGTTATATACTAGGAAAAGTTTCTTCTCAGAAAGTTGTAATGTATTGAAACAGGCTACCCAGGGAAGTGCTGAAGTCGCAGTCCTTGGAGGTGTTCAAGAAATGTGTAGACGTAGTTTTTAAGAACATGGTTTAGTTGGCATAGTGGTGATGGATTGCTAGTTGGTCTATATGGTGTTAAGATATCTTTTCCAACTTTAATTATTCTATGATTCTTAACGAGCACTAACTTGACCAGTACAAGTGACCAGACCCCAGGTTTGGTTTGATCCAGTAATAGCCCAGCTCCTCACTGCACAAGAGGACCCAGTAGCCAAGGGAGTTGGTGAGCTGTCCAAGACAGTGTGAGTGGAGAGTGACCATGAGGAAATTAAGGCAGCCCTTCCACCTACCATCAGCAGAAATGTTCTGTGATGAGGGCCCAGAGCCCAGTCCATCCTTAGAGATCTCCAAAAGGTGCCTATAGATTGTCCTGGGCAGCCTTCTGTAGATGTCCTTGTTTGAAAAGGGGTTGGACAAGAGGACCTCCAGGGATCCCTTCCAACCTCAGCCATAATTTTGTGCACTAAAGTTCAATATGTAGGTTAATCACCATTTTTGTTCCTTTCAAAAAGCTGCTAAAATAAGCTGTTGTACAACGGCATTTTGTTCCTTTCTTTTTTTGCTTTATAACATGAGAAATACTTGGTTAAATTTATAAAAATATAAATAATTTATCTTCATTTTTTCCCAGATTTCTTGAGATTTTCAAATCAGTATCATCATTTGCTCTAGAACAATGGCACGCTGTTCTGAAAAAAACATCTGTCAACTAACTGGGCTGTTGAGTGCAAAATTCTTGTTAGATATTCCGGTTTGCTTAAATGTATGTTTTTCAAAATGTGATTTGAGATACTCCTAGTTTTGACACTGATGGTACTTAACAGAGCTATAGCTGAGATCCAAAAACATTGACATGATTTCTGAACTGGTGTCTGAATAGCACTTCAAACTGAATTTGAGCCATTTTGTAAAGTATGTTGAGTGGGCATTATACCTGAGAGAGCATATTTCTATCTTGCCATGAGAGTGATTTCTGACTATCCGTACAGTTGCCAAAATAAATCATGCTGAGATGCTGGAAAGAGGAAGATCATCCTTCCTATACAGAAGAACAGCTAACATTTGGTTGGCAACATGAAGTGAAAGGTTCACTAATGCCAGGAAAGAGTGTTTGGAGAAAGAGGAAAATCCAGTGTATATCCACTTCTTTAGCAACACAGAGGGATCTCGTCAAAGATCATTGCTCTAGCTTAATTTTATTTCCTGGTACACTTCCTTGTTTGATAAATTACTTATGTATCTTAAAATGTTCTTAGAGATTTTTTTATTTGCTGGACCTGAATCTGTGGAAATTCACTTGCCCTCGAAGGAAGCCTTTCAACTCACACTTCAGTACTTTAAACCAGATTCAAAATCAGATGCTTTCTGAAATGAAAAACTCAGGGAACAATCAACTATATGCCTACAACATAGAGGTTTTAGGTACTTGGGCTTTCTTTCCCCCCTTTTAAACTGCCTTCTACCAAGACAATTTTTCAATTTAAAATCACTGTAATGTCACTGTTTTCCACAATATTATTGGGACTTAACATTCGTTGAGCATGTGTTCGTATTACGTTCTGATTTGAAATGACCAAAAAAACCCCAAAGATACTAATTTCTGAAAAGATAAAGAAAAAAAAATCAGTGGGTAATGCTTCAACTAATATGATAAACTTAATTCTTGTTTGTCAACTTATCATAGAAACACAGAATTGTAGGGGTTGGAAGGGACCTCTAGAGATCATCGAGTCCAACCCCCTGCACAGCAGGCTCCCTACAGCAGGTTGCACAGGTAGGCATCCAGGCGGGTCTTGGATATCTCCAGAGAAGGAGAATCCACAGCCTCCCTGGGCAGCCTGTTCCAGTGCTCCGTCACCCTCACTGTGAAGAAGTTATTTCACATATTGGTACGGAACATCCTATGCTCCTGTTTATGGCCATTTCCCCTTGTCCTGTCCCCGCAGACCACTGAAAAGAGGTTGGCCATGACCTTTTGATTCCCAGACTTAAGTTATTTATAAACATGAATAAGATCCCCTATCAGTCTTCTTTTCTCAAGGTTGAACAGATCCAGGTCACCCAACCTTTCCTCATAGGGGAGATGTTCCAGGCCCTTTATCATCCTCATGGCCCTCCACTGGACTCTTTCCAGGAGATCCCTGTCTTTTTTGCAGCAGGGAACCCAGAACTGGATCCAATACTCCAGATGAGGCCTGACCAGGGCAGAGTGGAGGGGGATCACCTCCCTTGACCTGCTGGCCACACTCTTTTCAGTGCATCCCAGGATACCATTGGTGTTCTTGGCCAACAGGGCACACTGCTGGCTCATGGCCAACCTGTCGTCCACCAGCACCCCCAGGTCCTTCTCCACAGAGCTCCTCTCCAGCAGGTCAGAGCACAACCTGTACTGATACTTGTGGTCATTCCTTCCCAGGTGCAAGGCTCTACACTTGCTTTTGTTAAACCTTATCTGGTTTCTTACTGCCCAGCTCTCCAGTCTCTCCAGGTCTTGCTGAGTGGCGGCACAGCCTTCTGGCATGTAAGCCACTCCTCCCAGCTTTGTATCGTTGGCATTCTTGCTGAGGGTGGACAATATCCCCTCATCAAGGCCGCTGATGAAGACACAGAACAAGACCAGACCCAGAACCCACCCCTGGGGAACGCCACTAGTCACAGGTGTCCAACCAGACTCTGCACCACTGATCACCATCCTCTGAGCTCAGCCAGTCCTCAACCCATCTCACCAGTGTCATGGTTTTATGATTTTCGGTTATTGGTACTCCACATCATAACATCATGTAATGAATGTACCTGGTTCTCAGAAGAGAAGGACTACTACATTCCCCACGGTACTTTGCTCCTTTGTTACCATTTTCCAGCCGAAGGGAAAAGATAAAAGCTCGCAGTATAAAAACTTGCAGATCACGAGACCTCGTCCCTTTTTTCCGCCATCTCTCATCTTGGCAGCACCTCGCTCTCCAGCCGTCTTATCGTCGGTAGTAGAGTAAGGCCTACCTTGATTTTGGGACATTCTCTCTCTCTGTATTGGATATACCAGCTTAAATTGTAATTATATTGTATTATAGTGTGCTTTTTTGCATTCCGATATCTTATTTAGTAAATTAGTTTGTTTCTCCTCAGATTGTTGCCACTGTTTTTGCTCTCAGGGCCATCTCCCTATCCTTTTCCCCTTTCCCCTTTTCCCGGGGAGTGGGCCCGTAGATCCCCTGTCCCCTTTGTCACGGAACCGTGCTGAACACCTGTAAACCGTTGACAACCATGCACTCATCTATCCCACACCTTCTCAGTTTCATTATCACGAGGATGTGGGACACAGTATCAAAAACCTTGCTGAAGTCAAGGTCTCACGACATCCACTGCTCTCCCCCCATCTACCCAGCTGGTGATGCCATCATAGAAGGCTACGAGGTTGGTCGAGCATGATTTTCCCTTGGTGAATCCATGCTGACTATTCCTGATAAACTTCTTCTCTTCCAATCACTCGGAGATGGCATCTAGAACAAGCTGTTCCATCGCCTTTCCAGGGCGAGAGGTGAGACTGACAGGCCTGAAGTTCCCAATCCTCCTTCTTAACCTTTTTGAAGACTAGAGTGACACTTTGTTTAAATGCTGTTAAAGTGCTGTTTAAATGTTACCCAGCTCTCACAGGCCCCCTTACTTTCTAGCACTCCAGCCCATGAGATACCTCCAAGTAGGTCCCAGAATAGGTCAAAGTAGTCTCTCTGAAAGTCCAGGGTAGCAATCCTACTTTTTGCCTTATTTCTTCCAGTCAAAATCTTGAACTCCACCATTTCATGACTGCTACGTCCCAAGCTGCTCCCAACCTTCACATCCCTAGCAAGCCCATCCCTGTTGGAAAGAACAAGGTCCAGAAGCACCCCCACTGTATTGGCTCCTCCACCATCTGCATCAGAAAATTATCTTCAGCGCATTGCAGGAACCAGCTGGACTGCACGTGCCTGGCCACGTTACACTGGATGATTCAATGTCAGTGGTTTACAGGCAGGTTCGGCCTGGTTCCATGACTAATGAGGCAGAGAGACCCATGGACCCATGACCCAGGAAAAGGGAAAGGGTAGGGAGATGAGCCTAAAAACAAAGCAGTGGCAATGATCTGAGGAGAAACAAACTAATTTACTAAATAAGATACCAGAATGCAAAATAACAAAATATAATACAGTATAATACAATATGATTGGAATTGAAGTTAATAAATAAAATGAGAGAGTGTGTCCAAAAACCAAAAGGCCTTACTCTAATGCTGAAGGCGAGACTCTGCCAAGACAAGCAGGAGGGAAGCAAGTGGAAAAAAAAAAAAAAAAAAAAGAGATTCTACTTTCTCTCTTAAAACTGTTTCCTGAGAGAGTTACTAATTTTACAGAACTTGAGATCTTTAAACCATCTCCTGATCTCTCCCTTGAATCATTTATGTATTTTTTGAATGCTCATCTGACGATGTTGTGCTACTCATCATTTTTCTCATTTCACTCAATATCTGTATTTACCATATTTTGAGGAAGCCTTCTCCAAAGCCAGAGGATACTGAGTGGCAGGGAGTGTGCAGGGATTTGGGAGAGACTTTAGAGAGATGGGCATCCCTGGTGTCATGGAACTTTGCTCCTGAACACCTGGAAGATCCTGAGAGCCTAAGCAGATATTTGAGACAGGGATGTTGCAGCTCAGGCTTATCTGAAGAGGCACAAATTATTCGGAGCCTGGCTTATGCTTATCGGGCCTTATTCAATACTATCCCAGAGAGGGAGAGAATCTCTGAAATTGAGCGAGAGAGTCTCCAAACCAAAAAAAAGAGTGTATCAGAGCTGAAAGAGAGAGTCTCTGAGCGAAAAGGGCAAAAAGGGAACGCCTTGTGGTATGTGAACAGTTTTTAATCTTTCCCTCTGAATGGAAAACAGTAACAGAACAGAGAGCAGTCCTTTGGGAGATGTAATTCTTTTTCTCTTCTGAGAACCAGGTACCTGGAACTACCCATGATCCATGGAACTGGAGTATTAACTCTTTAACTCCCAGTACACAACAAGATGTTTTGATGTGGAATACTGATAACCAAAATCATAAAACCATGACATTAAAGTACCCCATGAGAACCAGTGCTCGGAATTGCAAGGCTACTTCCAGCTGCTTGTAGAAGGCCTCATTGACTCCATCCTCCTGATCTGGTGACCTGTAGTACACCTCCACAGCAGTGTCAGCCATACCAGCCTGCCCCTTAATTCTCACCCACAAGCTCTCCACACGTTCTTCACTCTCTCCCAGGTGGAGCTCAATACGTGTATGCTAGGAATTGAATTTCACTCCTGAAATGGACTCCAAATCTATATTTCTAAATCCAGAAGATGTTTCACGCCCATAGAACATGTAAGATTGAGGACTCAACACTATTTTCTACTTTGGCAAATCTTCTTTGAGCTATCAAAGAAACTGAAGAACACTACAAATTACATGTTTGAGGTGCAACTGATCCAAGCAGCAAGAGAGAGAGATAATAATTTTCTCTATGTATGTTGTAAGAAATGACTTATTTTCCTCAATTATTTTTCTTATGGAAGGTTGACTGCATTACCAACCATTCACAGTGCTTGCTATTCTGTTTTGTAATAGGGAAATCACTACTAATGCCTGCCACAACCTCTGAAACCTTTCCTGACTCATCTTCATTAAGCCACACAACAAGGATCTCTCTTTTAACCACATAAAATAATTAGTTCTTATTCATTTCAAATTAAACATGTGGTTTTACATTTAAAATAATTATACAGAAAAGTTTAACTTTATTATTTCTAACATTTTCATAATGGTTTTTTTAATATTTTTTTCTAGACAACATTAAATATTTGACTGTCAGCAATTATCAAAGCCACTATCAAGAAAATGCTATGCAATTAATGTAAAGGATGCCTACCATGTAAGAGTACTGAGGTAACTGAGATTTTAAAACATGCCCATGATGTTGTAGTGCAACATGACCAGAGTACTGCTCATGATAATTCAATCATAATTGATAGAAGATCTATTCAGTAATAGAATTGTTTCCAAATTCCTAGAGGGAATAGTTACATGTCAGTTTTTTATATATTTCCAGAACAAAATATATCCATGCATAATGTGTGTGCATATGTTTGTACATGAGACAAAGCCTGTCCCTAGAGAAGCATCAGAATTTTGTATATCTTCTAAACAGATATTTCACATACACGCACATATACACCTGCATACACAGAAATGCTTACAAAATACAATGAGTAATTCTAATATTTCTGGTATGTATCATTTTTACTGCATATCTGTCAATAAATTGCACTTTACTTGTCCTTTCTGTAAAAAGAACACCAGGATTTCACTGTGTGTATAGTATGCACAATACGCACCTTGGGAAGAAAAACACAGTGGAAAGTGGATGAGTCCTTGTGTGTGCATACATACTCAGACAAAAACACATCAGACCAAAGAAACCACTCTCTCAGGGGAAAAAAAAAAAAGAAAAAAAGAAAAGACACACAGAAAACATGGCTTCCTTTCTCCAAATAATTGATGGTTGAAAGTCAAGTAGCATAAAGACCTCTGGCAGTGTCAGTCAGCTATAGGCTATGACAGGGCTGCCTTGATAAATGAATAATTTTGATCTTTTAGTTTAGCACTTGTGTACATGAAACAACTGAGTCCAAATAAATGGTCTCAGGTTGATGTCCAGGACAGAAAGTCATGTTAGCAATGAGAATAGCAATCTGGCCTCTGTCCAAGCAGAAATATTTCTCTCTCTCTTAACCATGGATGTTCAACCTTTTGGCTTGCCCTGACCACATTGAGAGAAGAAGGGTTGTTTGGGGCTGATGGTTTCGTTGTTGCTGAATAATGAGTGCGCACATGGGACTCAGTGGGGAGCAACCACCACCATGATGGCTCAGGGCAGGGGCTAATTACCAGCTAGCTGTCCAAAGGGACATGCAGCCTGCAAGCTGTGAGTTGCTGTACAGGAGTTTTTAGCTGTACACTAAGACTGAGACAGATCCACTTTCTAATTTCACATGAAGATTCTTCTCTATCTCATTGAAGGATGAATAATTTCAAAATTAAATAATGCTATTAAAAGTGTACATCCTTTTTCCTAACACTGGCAAAAATCAGGTCAGGTATTTCCAACATTCTTTGCTTTGGGGCGTTATAGCTTTTAGAAGAAATGTTCCTCTCTCACACATTTTCACTCTACATATGAAACTTGTCAAAAGTACATTAAAGAGTCTGCAATTTATATTCATGATATAGGAGGTGACCTTTTCACTCATAAGTGCTGTAGTCATGTGGAGTGGCTAATGAGAGAACCCCTACTGAGAGAAGATAAATTTCAAAGATTCTGAATAAGTATTAGACATCTTATTGTATTTATAAACCTCCCTCATTTCAAACTGTCCCTTGATTTATAAAGCTATCTTGTTCTTGTAAGTTATAATGATAGTCTCAACCAGTGCCAAAAATTAATGAGTTGTCCACGTAAGGGTCTCTCTTCCTGGTACTCAATATCAGAGAAGAGCAATGGAGAGTAAAAAGAGAACTGTAGATTCCCTACAGAGAAGATATCCTCCCTAAAAGAAGATAGAGGAGGATGAAAGATTGCCAAGAAGGTCTGAGGGAGGGAATATCTGTACTGTACTTCACTGACGATAATCTTTCTACAGCTTATGACACAGAGGTAGTGGGAACAGTGAGGTAATCATTTTGCTTGCCTGCCATCCTCAAAGACTATTTCAAACTGCAGAATGGAATTCTGGCTCTGCTGAAGTGACTGACAAAACTCTTGTTGATTTAAATGAGGGCCAGGGTTCTTATGGAATCTCAAAGGAGTGGGTGATGGGTAGAGTGGCAGGTTCGCCACCTCCCTGAACATGTCAGGCTTCATCAGAATCTTAAAAACTTTCTTTAGCTTAGTTTCCACAAAAATACAAGGTTTGAGAGTACCTCTTACTGCTACAGATAGCATAGATAATTTTTCAAAATGGCAAATAGTAAGTACAGTCAGTGATTATCTGATCCTAGTTTTTTATTTACATCTGTTCCAAAATAAGTCCTTGCCTATCAAAATATGGGTGAACACATGTTCTAAGTAATATTTATCACTTTTTTCCTTTTCCTTCAGCTTGTGCAAAGAATCACAGAACCATGGAATCACGCAGAACTACAGAATCATAAGAGTTGGAAGGGACCTCTGAAGATCAACCCCCTACTGAAGTATGCTCCCTACATTAGGTTGCACAGGAAAGCATCCAGATGGGTCTTGAATACCTCCAGAGGAGGAGACTCCACAACATCTACAGGCCGACTGTTCCAGTGCTCTGTTACCCTCACTGTAAATAAGATCTTCCTCATTTTTTATGAAACTTCTTATGCAGTAGTTTTTGCCCATTGCCCTTTGTCCTGTTGCTGGACACAACTGAAAAGGTGGTGTCATTTTACTCATCCATTTTACTTTGGCACTTAGCATATTTATAAATTGTGATGAGATCATCTCTCAGTATTCTCTTATCTAGGCTGAACAGCCCCAGGTCTCTCAGCCTTTTTTCATTCAGGAAATGTTCGAAGCCCCTAATCATCTTTGTGATACTTCACTGGATTCTCTCTAGAAGATTCCTGTCTTTTTTGAACTGGGGAGCTCAGAACTGAACACAGTACTTAAAATGTGACCTCACCAGAGAAGAGTAGATGGAGAGGACCACATTCCTCAACCTGCTGGCTATGTTTTTTTAATGCACCCCAGGACTCCACTGGCTTTCTTGGCCACAAGGGCATACTGATGGCTCATGGCCAACCTGTTGTCCACCAGGACACCCACATCTTTCTCTACAGAGCTCCTTTCCAGCAAGTCAGCCTCTAATCCATGCTGATGCATGAGTTTATTCCTCCCCAGTGTCACAGTATTATCTAAGGGTCTACATCCGTGACAAGGGGGACAGGCCTGAAAGAAAAAGAAAAGAGAAAAGAGAAAAAGAAAAAAAAGTTTGTTGGCGAGTAGGGGCCAGCCCCAAGCGGTCTGGCGGCTAAAGCGGCAGGGAAGCTGCAGACCCACACCCTGGGGAAAACAAAGGGAAAAGGGGAACAACAGGGGACTTGTAGGCGGATCTAAAACAAAACAGTAGCACCAATCTGAGAAGGAACAACTAATTTTACTAAATATATCGAAAATGAGGCCAGTGAAATCATAACAAAGAGAGTTTACAAGCTGAGAGTTTTACACAGTAAACTGCAGGAGGACCACGTGCTTCTCCGCCGGGCAGGAAGGAACAGACCCCGCGTCTCCCAGGCAGATTCACCACCCCCTCCAACGCAAAGACCACTGGGGAGTGAATCTCCTCCCCTCCCCCTTGGAGGACCACACACCAAAAAAGGCATTTTGCAGTAACCAGGGAATTAACTCTTTAACTGCCAGTGCTTGACATGATGTAATGATGTGGAATACCGACAACAAGAATCACAAAACCTTGGTACAGAACTATACATTTGTTCTTGTGGAACCTCATCAGGCTCCTCCGCTTCCAACTCCCTAGCCTGTCCAGGTCTCACTAAAATGCAGCACAGCCATCTGGTGTATCAGCCATTTCTCTCAGAATACTTGCTCCCACCTTGGAGATCAGAGTATTTGTATCAAAGTATTTCAGAAGCACAGTTATGAACTGCATTGCTCAAATGTTTTTCCTGATTGATAAGTAATCCATAGAAACAGGATGAGGGAGGCAGATCTGGTAGGCTGTGGGGCAATGAACTTACAAAACCAGGCTTACTGCAGATGATTTCAGTAGAAATAGATCAAGTGAAGAAACCTACTCACAGGAAAGAACGGCTACTTGTCTAACTATGGTGTTGGGTATGCTGTAAGAAAGAAAATCTGGAAAAAAGAGATGGAGAAACACATAACGATACAGACAGCTGACCATCTTAACATGTTAGCTTTATAATCCAACCAGAATCTGCATGCTAAACAGCTTATAGGACAATCTTTACAACCTTCAATTATGATGAGCTACTGTTAGGATGCAAGGCAGAAGATATAGTTGCTTTAAACCAATTTTGAATCACCCAAGAAAGATAGCAGTCACAATCCAGTAATAAAGAAGGAGACACCTCACCTCACCTCACCTCCTCCAGAGATTAGGGCTCACCAAACACTCCAAAGGAGACAATCTCCAAGTAGAAATGCATCTCTTATTGCTGCCAGCCTTTAAATGAGGTTAGGGAGGGGTGGACTCAGGGTCTACCTCTTCTGGTCATGCAGGTAAATTGCTTCCACCTGTGGTTCCAGGGCTGGAAACACAGGCCCCTTCACCAGGTGCTCAAGCACTGGTTCAGGCCATGATCTAGCAGTTCCCATACAGCTACCTACACAGTGATGTTGCCATTTGACCCTGCACACACTTCTTGCAGCCATTATTGTGAAACAATGGATACAGGCTGTATGGGAAGTCAGCTTAAATGTAAATGAAACCCAAATGGCCAAAAAAAAAAAAAAAGAAAAAAGTTTTCAAAGCAATTAGATTATATTAGAGTTGGGGTAGGAGAAAGGAACGGTTGAAGGTAATTATAAATATTTGACCGTGTGGGCTGGGGACTGACAGATATTTCCCCTGTCCCACAGTTACTAATACCACTACAAATTTCTTAATGTTTTATCATTATCATCTGTTTTCAATTAACGACAAAATCTAGCTTAAGGGATATGATTTTCCTGTCATACAATCTGGAAACTTTTCTACAGATAAATTATATTCTTTTTATGTCAGTAGCCACATTCAGAAGATAGTAAATAGTGTATGCTCATATTTATGTTAGTAAGCAACAGATAAATTAAAAGCCAGTCTCAGGAATATGAGTGAATCAAACGTAATAATTTATAAAGTTTGAGTAGGTGTATAGAGTCTATAAATATTTACAACTATAGTGTAAGTATCTGTGTGCATGCACTCATGTGTGTATGCATTTACACATGCACACACAAACATCTTTACATATATTTATATAGAGATATAAAAATGATTCTACTACTACTGATTGTGGTAGATCTTAAACATGTGCCAATAATATAAATATATGCTGGCCATAAAATGTATGGTGAGTACACAAAATGACATGGTGGAATTCATCAAGCTTTCTTATATATTAAAAAATAAATGAATAAATCATATGAAGAAAGACTGAAGGAGCTGGGTTTGTTCATCCTGGAGAAGAGAAGGATGAGAGGAGAGCTGATTGCAAACTTCCAGTACTTGAAAGGAGCTTATAAACAAGGGGAAAATGTTTTTAAACTAACGAGTAGAGGGTTTCTGTTAAATGTTAGGAGGAAATTTTTTACTCAGAGGGTGGTGAGGCACAGGAACAGATTGCCCAGAAAAGCTGTGGATGCCCTATTCCTTGAGGTGTTCAAGGCTAAATTCAGTGAGGCCCTGATCAATATGGAACTGATCGATACAGAACGGTGATCTTTAAGATTCTTTTCAACCAAAGCTATTCTATGATTTAATGTAGCTGCTGATGTCCAGTTCTATTTATTGGAGAAAACGGAAATCAGTAAGAATCTATGGTTAAAATCTCATATCGTCCAACTAAATTAATTATTCATAAGTAGATCGATGAAAAAAAAAGATTTTTATTGTTCACTAGTTTTGTTTTGAAAGAATAACGACAGTCAATTTGTAGAAGACAGGAAATTTAGCAAATTGTAATCTGTGGACAAGTGAATTCAGATTGTGCACTGTACAAAAAATACATCATAGACAATGACATTTTTACTTTCTTGAACTGTGAAAATTGAAAAATCCTTCTAAAGAAACTGTTTCAGGGTACATTTGGATATGAGAGACAGGATGTCTCAGGAGCAGAGGCAAGCAAACTATGCACTCAGAGCAGCACAGAGGGTTATGGGTTTTAGTCAACATATACACACTCATGCACACACAGGCATCCATTTTAGATAATCCCTGTAAGCAGGAAGCAGAAACTCCCTAAGCAAGTGCACTATTACTTACCAACCCTTGAGAGACAGCAAACCACCAAAAAAGGAGAGAGAAGGAACATGCCAGCGGTGGAGGCAGTGCCAGCAGGGCATCCCCTGCTTCAAAGTGTACTTTTAATCATAGAATCATAGAATGGCTTGGGTTGAAAAGGACCTCAAAGATCATCGAGTCTCAACCCCCCTGCCAAGTGCAGGGTCGCCAACCACTAGAC
>NC_034438.1:39137747-39224361 GCF_002078875.1 Numida meleagris | reverse complement strand
TCCTTTTATCTGTGCATGGGACCTCAGTCTGGGTCCCCGCATTTTTCCTAGAAATAGCCTTCCGCCGCGGGGCAGCCATGGCAAACCAGCCGACCCTAGCACAGTGTAGGGCAACCTTAACGAGGTGCAACTGGTCCGGTCCCCCCAGTTGCCTGTAGTGCCGGCTCCGCCCTGACGGCGTTACCAGTCTGATAACAGGTGCCCCTGCACTAACCACTCCCAATACAGTGATATAACAGGCCTCTTCACACCCAATACAGCGGTATAACAGGCCTCCACACTGTGTAGTCACGTGAACGAGTGGCTTACTGTTTCGGCGCGTTTGAACGGCCTCTGTAGTATGTGCACTCCAACACCCCCGCTTCGCCCCCAGTGGGCAGCGACGTCGCTGCCCTCCCTGAGGTCTTTTATAAGGCAAGGGGCGTGGACGCCGTTGCCCTGGCAACGCCCACGCCACGTCAGCCGCTCTCGCGAGAGCTGCCGGGCCACTCCGTTAGCTCGGGGGTCCCCGCGTAAAGGAATCGATCCAAAAACCCCCCTGTACCTTGCTTCAGTCGCTGCGGTTCTGGCTGGGGACAGTGCCGAACAGCTAACCTCGGCGATCCTTTACTCTCTCTCCCACCACAGCCTCTCTCCTGCTTTTATTCTCCCCAGGGTCTGCAGGGATTTTTCCACTTGCACACTGTACCCATGTGGCCAACACATGACAAAGAGCCCAAGTGGAACACCTGCTTGCAAAACAAGTCTTTGCAAAAACAAGATAAACTACTAAGGTCAGCTTTCTCTGCAAAACAAGATATTTGCGGCTACAGCCACAAATATCAGTTCCCTTAAAACTGTCAGGATACTTTGTTCCATCCCAGGATCATTCTTCAGTCAGGGGCCTTTAGGTCCCTGACTCATAAACTAAATCTGAATCATGAAGAATGATTTTCATTGTTATAGATTGTTTTAATTATCTGATACATCTATTTCCATTATAGGTTAATCTTCTGCATGCTTGGAGTACAGTTTGTAACTTCACCCACTTAGTTCATGGACAAAGTCTTGGCTATTAGTGCTGCATACCACACTATGTTTTTCAGACAGAAGATGTTTCACCTAAGGGGAAAATAATGGTCTTTCATACCAAGTGAGTAGTCAGACACAAAATGTACTCTTAACTAGTAGTCTATATGCAAGGTCAAATTAGTCTCCAGTTTTTGCCAGACATTTACTATTTCTAATCAACACAGTTCCACTTAAAGATAGTGAGTCTATGTTCATTTACACAGTAACAGACAGTGCTTCATTGTGGCCTTCTCAACACACATTTTCCTTTCCTTTTTCTTTCTTAATGTGAACCAATTTGTTACTGTAGGGAAGACAGTCTGGTTTGAAAAGAAAAATCTCCAAGATTTTACTGTAAATATTTCAGAAAAATAAATAATAATTACTGTAACATGAGCTGATTTTCTGAAAATTCAGCAAGTATTTGGATTTTCAAACATCCAAAATAGTAAGAAAAATTCATTATTATCTCAAAAAAGCAAAATTACCTGTTCTAAAAATTTGACAACTTGGGCTTTTTCTTTTTTCATGCTGTTGCCCCAGCTTTCTTAAAATTGCTGCATGAGTCTGAAGTTAAATGCAGAGCTGAAGAACTTAATTCACATTTATGGAAGACAAAAGAAACATCAGAGAACATCTGTATCTCTTTAATTCTCATCTCATTTAGTTTTATTTTACTCTAATTTCCCCATATTTCAAGTAAAAGTCTGGTGCAGCTCACTAATATTTTATGTACTTTAAGATTCTCATACTACAGGAAATGTAACTGAAGAGTTACTATTATTTTCTAATGTACAGTCAAAAATCAAAACTCATAAGTTTTCCCCACACATCTGTTAGTTATTGTTTCTATCAAAGAAGCACTAAGAGCACAAGCAGCAGGACTTCATTCCACTTCAGCCTAGTAGAAAAACTGCCTCTCATTTGACATGAATTCAATCAGGCCAACTAAGTCCATTAATACCAGTTAAGTGTGTACAGAACATTTGTCCTGTGTGGATCAAGGCTATACTTCACAGCTACCCAAATGACAGTCAGTCACTGAAGGGAACAAAAAGTCTAGCTTTCCTCCAGTGAGTAGTGCTAAGAGCTCTTACTGAAAAGAGCTCCAAATCCTTCCAGAAGAGATGGTGCAAATGCAACACTAAGAGTTAGAATGAACAAAAAAAAAAATGGTTTGGAAATTTCTAAATATTTTCATTTAGTAAATGTCTTTGGTTTTAATAAGAGCTAAATGAGCTTAGACTGGGGAATGAATTAAAAATATATAAATAAGGAAGAAGAAGAAGAAGAAGAAGAAGAAGAAGAAGAAGAAGAAGAAAGTCTTATTAAAATAAGTTTGCCAGGCTCCTGAGGGAGGATCCTCAGGCAAATGTCATTCAAGTCAGTGTGAAAAAAGGGAAATGAGGATGTTACCAGAGCTACCATGGAGAACATTCATGTGGATGAGTCTGAGGGCATCTCTGTACAACTTTGATGCAGACACCTAACTTGCTTCATATATACAAAAGTCAAAAATGCGACAAAAGGGACCTAGACACAGGTAGATCCTATGAAATGTATACTTTCTGAATATGTTCCTGCTCAGTGCAGCAGAATCTATGAAAACAGAAGACCAGCATCAGAGCTCCCAGATTTACAAAAAAAGAAAAAATGAAAAACTATTTCAGAGAGGAGATTAAGTCCATGTTTTACCCTGGGTAGCAAGGGAGCAACATTATCCTCTTGCCTCCCTGAACTAGCACCAATGGAGATGACACCATGCAGCACCTCCCCCTGCATATGGACACCCACTCGCTAAAATGAGTAAGTACTCTTATCTTTTAAAAGTTTCCCCAACTTCAGACTGGTTAAAAATACAGAGGGCTCTGAATGCATCTTCTCCTTAGCACTGAGAACAGGACAGGAGAAGTACTTCAAACCTCTCTCCTTCTTATCTCCATTATCACCTTTTTTCTCCCTTTAATCGGATGTGGCTCCCAGCTCACCATGTTAAAGTGGCACATGATGCTAACAGGGCCCCACATGAGCTTGCTAGTATTCAGAATACAGCTCTTTTTTTCCAGAGATCATGGCTGCTCTTGTTATGTGATGCTGCAGCTGGTGGGAAATATAAAATAAATTATAAACCTGTATAAGATAGGCTTGAGACTTCTCTATAGAAAAGACTGCAAGGCACCTGAGAGGTTTAGTAGCTTACACTGCTATTTTTATGACAGCATAGTAAATATCTTCAAATATCCTCCTCATTCCCCACTGTCACTTGCCCAGCTACCATCAGTATTGCTGCTTGCCTGACAAAGGATGGGGGGTAAAGGAGGAGAAACTAGGGCAAGGTAGAAGAGCTGTGTGAGAGAGAGAGAAAGACGATACCCAATACCCATAAAAAATTTGTTTTTAATTCCCTGGCTATCACAGATAGTGGCTGCTGCTAGCATTTAAGATAAGATTAGTTGGTGTTGTGCTATCAGCACCTCCACATTTTCCCTGCAGGGACTCCTTCTGACAGGCTGAAGCTGGAGGCATGTCTGAGGATTAACACAAGCTAACGATTATACACTAAAGCTTTGGAACTGTCGTACTAATAGGATTAAGCAATACCAGATGCAGGTCCCCGTTCAGGTTAAAAATGCACTTTTTACATTACAAAGTCAGACAGATCCCTTTGAACATGCAATGAATATGGATGTTTTCAATTATCACAGTCTTCCAGGGCTATACGATATGGTAAATTAATCCCTTTAGAACATCGGAAACAGGACAAAATAGCCTTCTTGAAACTGAAATCCCTCGTTTTAGATTTTCTTTCATGGGGATAAGCAGTGGTGCACCACACATAATTAATCTTATTACAAACAGAGAAAAAAGAGAAATAATAATAATAATAAAAAAGATGGCAAAAAATTGTTTAAATGTTTGAGAAACTAAGGGGTGGGGGAGATGGGAAAACTTTTAAATCAGCAACTCTTAATTAATTTCCACAATAGTGGAAAACATGGAGATATTGTTCAGGAAATTACACTATTTTCCTGTCCTTCAGGCAGCAGCAAAACACAGTAATTAATATTAAACAAAGTCTTTTAGGAAAAAGACAATAGAAATATATTGTTTATCAGAATAAAAGGTTTTAGAATACATTCATTTCTACTTTGAAGGTTTCAACCACAGTGAGTTTGATCATTTTAGTGTCTAAAATAGAAAGAATTTGGCCCCTTCGGTTTCTCTCCACTATGGTTGTAATTTCTGGGAGGAAGAGAGTAAAGAGGAAAGAAGATAGTAAGGAGGAATAGAAGAGAGAGAAGATAAAGGAGAACCATATCTTATTTCAGGCTGACTAGGACCACAGCCTCTTTAAACTTCTATCTTGAGAGAAAACATGGAACTAATGTTATTAGCAGTCAAAAGTAGTGGGAAGGAAACACTGAAATGCTTGCTGGTTCAGTTTCAATGAGCACTCAGTACTTTAGCGATTCTCACTCAAAAGAGGCCTAGATTTAGGCGAGCACTAGCTTTTGTGCTGCATTTGAAGGAGTTTTCAGAAGAAAATCTGCATGAAAGAGAGAGAAGAAAGAGCAATTTTTTAAAAAAATCCAGATGCAGATTTTTGATTGCTTAATTTTTTAACAATGAAAAAATATTTTAAATTTGAAATTTGTCCATGTCCAATTTGGAGAGAAGGATGCTGTGGGAGACATTGTCAAAGGATTTACTGAAGTCTAGATAGATGACATCTGTGTTCTTTCCTTGTCCACTGATGCAATTGCTCCATCATAGAGCACTGACCAAAGGTGAAGCATTGCTGGATGAGGTGCTCATCAGTGCTCACCACTAAGAAGAGATCATTAAAGTTATTAAGATCAAAAGCTGCCTGGGCTGTAGAGACCCTGGTTGAGTTCATGATCTTAAGGATCATGGGCCTGGCAAAGAGTGGAGTCAGGACACTGAAATTCAGAAGAGTGAATTTCAGGTTGTTTAAGGAATTACTGGATGAGATCTCCTCAAAGAAGTCCTTAGAGACAAAAGAGTGGAATAAAGATGGCTACTTTTTAAGGATGCGCAAGAGCTCTCCATCTCTCAGAAGAAGAAAGCAGGCAGGGGAGGCAGGAAATCTGCATGGAATGGCTAGGAGATCCTGGTCAAACTGAGGGAAAAGAAGGGAAAGTATAGTGCAAGCAAGGGCTTGTCACCTGGAAAGAATATAGGGTGCTGTCTGAACTTACAGAGATGTGATTAGGAAAGCCAAAGCACAGATAAAACTGAACTTGGAAAAGGATGTTAAAAACAACAAGAAGAGATTCTGCAGGTACATAGGTCAGAAAAGATAGGCCAGAGAGCATACCTCCTCTGCTACACGAGAAAGAAGAACAGGCTACAACAATTATGGAGAGAAGATGGGGTACTCAATGAGTTCTTTGCCTCAGTCCTCACTGTCAGCCAGGATTCTCACATTCCTGATCTTCACATCCCTGACCCTGAACTTCTGAGTTGGAACTGGGGGAGCAAACTCCCCCCTACTGTAAGGGCAAAGCAAATCTGAGAGCAACTCATAAGACTGAATGTACACAAGTCCATGAGGCCAGATGATATGCATCCCAGGGTCCTAAGGGAGCTGTCTGATCATATTTGTCTCCATCATATTTGAAAAGTAATGTCTGTCAAAGTCCCTGAGTACAGGAAAAAGGGAAACATCACTCCGATTTAAAAGAAGTGGAGGAAGGAGGACCCCGAGAACTACTGGCTGGTGAGCCTCACCTCTGTGGCTGGAAAGATCATGGAATAGATCCTCCTGGAAGACATGTTAAGACACATGAGGGACAAGCAGGTATTCTGAGACAGCCACCATGGCTTCTGCAAGGGAAGGTCATGCCTAACCAATCACGTAGCCTTTTATGATGAAGTGACAGCATCAGTGGACAAAGGGAAGGCAACTGATGACATCTACCTAGACTTCTGTAAGGCCTTTGACATGATCCCCCACCACATCCTTATCTCTAAATTGAGGAGATATGGATTTGAACTATTGGACAATCTGGTGGATGAGGAATTGGTTGGAAGGCTGCAGCCAGATGGTTGTAGTCATGGTGAGGTTGTAGCCTCACCATGTCCAGGTGGAGGCCGATAATGAGCAGTGTCTCCAAGGGGACCAGCTTGGGACAGGTACTCTTTAACACCTTTATTAATGACATAGATGATGGGATTGAGTGCACCCTCAACAAGTTTGCTGATGACACCAAGCTGAGTGGTGCAGTGGATACAGCAGAAGGAAGGACTGCCATCCTGGGGGACCTTGAAACAACTCAAGAGGTGAGCCCTTGTGAACTCAGTGAGGTTCAACAATGCGAAGTGCAAGATTTCGCACTTGAGTTGAAGTAATCCCAGATATGTATACAAACTGGGAGAAGAATTCCTTGAGAAGAGCCTTACCGAGAAGGACTTAGGAGTCCTGGTTGATGAAAAACTTAACATAAGCCAGCAGTGTGCTCTTGCAGCCTGGATGGCCAATGGTATCCTGGGTTCCATCAGGAGAGGGGTGGCCAGAAGGGCAAGGGAGGTGATTGTCCCTCTCTACTCTGCCCTCGTGAGGCCCCAGTTGGAGTATTGTGTCAAAACCTGGGGCTCCCAACACAGGAAAGATGTGGAGCTTTTGGAGAGGGTCCAGAGGAAGGCCATGTAGATGATCAGAGGGCTGGAGCACCTCTCCTATGAAGACAGGCTGAAGAAACTGGGCTTGTTCAGCTTGGAAAAGAGAAGGCTGTGGGGACACCTCATTGTGGCCTTTCAGTATTTAAAGGTAGTTGATAAACATGAGTGAAATCAACTTTTTACTCAGGTAGATAGTGATTGGACAAGGGGGAATGGTTTTAAACTAAAGGAAGGGAGATTTAGAGTAGATGTCAGGGGGAAGTTTTTTACTAAGAGAGTGGTGAGGTGCTGGAACAGGCTGCCCACAGTGGCTGTGGATGCCCCATCCCTGGAGGTGTTTAAAGCCAGGCTGGATGGGGCCCTGGATAATCTGATCTAGAAGCTGACCTAGTAGCTGGCTACCCTGCCCATGGCAGGGGGGGATGGAACTTAATAATCTTTGAGGTCCCTTCCAACCCAAGTCATTCTATGATTCTGTGATTCATAGAAGGCCACTATGTTAGTCAGGCAGGTCTTGCCCTTGATGAAGCCATGCCTGTTGTCTTGTTTCACCTCCCTATCTTCCATGTCTCTTAACATAGCTTCCAGGAGGATCTGTTCCATGATCTTCCCTGCACCGAGGTGAGGAAAATTAAAATTAAAAAAAGAGAGAGAGCGTGAACACAGTTCCGTACTATCACAAATTATGCAGTTGAGCTTCCTGCATTTGAGATCACAGGTGTCAACACAAGGGATGAGCTTAGCCCAGGGAAAACAACCTGTCTGACCATGGTGTCTCCCCTGCCAGGTAAGTCTGTTCACTAAGGTGTAAAACAGCTCCTTGAGGCTGAGAACGTGACAATCTGATATCTTGAACACTTTCCCCCAGTCTGTATACAAAGACAGGCCATTTCTGCATACGTATCCAGGAACATGTGCATATCAGAAGTTCAGTAAAAAATGAAGCCTAAATATGGCACTCAGTCTTTATTTCAGTTACTGGCTTCTCAGAGTGTAACTTATTTATCCTTTTTTAAATAAATTGTAATCATCAATATCATAGTTGTCATCATCATTATTGTCCACTCATTCTTCCCTCGTGGAGAGTTGAGTAGAATGTACTCTGCAAGTTTTAGAACATAAGCCTCACCATTTTACTCACATTAACTAGAAAATGAAATAATCTTATGTTTCTACATAATGGTACATAATGGTATATTATTATGTAAAAACAAGAAGTTATCTTAGATTTTTGGCAACATTCCCTCTATCCAAAGCATTTTATCTTTTTGAAAAAGAGTTAAGAGTACAATTTATCTTCTCCATTCCCCAATTAGAACTTCAGAAAAATGCAGCAAACAGCAAGGACAGAAACTGCAGCCATCCACTGCCGTTA
Organism: Numida meleagris; assembly: GCF_002078875.1. Classification (NCBI taxonomy): domain Eukaryota; kingdom Metazoa; phylum Chordata; class Aves; order Galliformes; family Numididae; genus Numida; species Numida meleagris. The sequence goes on along the minus strand of NC_034438.1, from coordinate 39,216,293 downwards.
ACAAGAGAAGAGTGTATTGTAACCAGACCCTTTCATTAAAAGTTTCCCCATCTCTCCACGCATACAGAGGTTACTCCTCTTCCACAGCACTTATTGACAATGAAATGGCTGTTTGGAATATGGATTTGAAACACTCCTCTCTTTCTAAAAGACAGCAGGTCTGTGGAAGGCTTGCTGTTCTTCATCAGCTTCCTAAATGCATTTAGGGTCAGCTTAGTGTCAGCTGTGATTCATCTTGTAAAGCTTTATCAGTTTACACTCAGAACAACAAAACCATGTACCTGATTATAGTGAAACACTAAGGTTTGTGACACCTTTCAGTCAGGTCTTCTCATGAGAACAAATTAAAAGTTTTGCCCTATCCTCATCTTTTCTCAGTTCAAAATTCTTCTGGTCACTTATTTCTGCTCATGGCTTGCAATGCATTTCTAGGAGATTTTTCAACACCATCTGAGGATCCTTAATCCTATAATAGGAAATTTTCTTCTAACAACATAGCTAAATACAGAGATATATTTCATATTTTATCTATTCAATACAACTTCTTTCTTCTTTTTTTTTTTGATCTTGATCACTTTTGTGATAAAATATTATCTGCAACATTTTGTGTGTGAAATAATAAGAAAGAAAGAAAGAAATAATAAAACAAAGAAGTAACAGTATAAAGAAGTACATCATTCACTGAAACAAATCTATAGCTACGTCAGACAAAAATATAATCCACCAAATAATCTCCAAAGATAACCTTTCTGGCAAAAAGAGTTAGTCATACAAGTGACCACCTTGAGTAAGATATGAGTCTTAAAATCAATATAAAATTTTCTCTTTATTGTATCACTTCAGTTTCTCAACCCACTCTGATTGATTCACTTGTTTAATTTTCATCTCTCTTTAGCTAAAGCTAATTTAAGTTCTTTTGTACCTGTATTTCTGATCTGCTACAAATTTTGGAGTTATTTTAGGAAAGTTATAGAAAGGAATCAATTTATAATAGTATGAAATTAAAAAAAAACACATTATGGAAATTTCTTATTGATGAGGAACAGATAAAGAAAGTTTAACATTCACTTGGTGGAGTTAGAAGATAATGTTGCCATAATTTCACAGAAACTCTAGCAATAAATGGAAAACATTTGTCCTGAAAAAGCACTAACAACCAATATGCATGCACTCCTGATTTTAAACAGACAGTTCATCTTATGAAATATAGCAAATTCCTGAGGACACAGTTTCAGTGTGTAAACTAACTTTATCAATGATATTCTGAAAAAAAAGTATGTATTGATTTCAGTTTTTAGTCTTTTATCACAACCACACCTATATGCTTTCACTGTAGGGACTTAATGTTGCTTTTGGTTATAGTCATCATATTCATGAAATCTGAACTCTCAGTTTTAGTGCAGATTGCTTGTTTAGTCTTTTCATTAGAATATTTTATTTTAAAAAATTGTATTTTAGTGTTGATAGTTGTGAACTGAAAATACAATATTTCTGAGACAGAGTCACAAACTGCAAAGAAATTGAAAAGTATCAGGGTTAGAACTCCAAACCTTAGGCACACAGAGCAAGTATTTATTTCCCTTTAAGCTAAATGGACCCCCAGCATCCTAAAACTACTCTAAAACTTATTGTTTTGGCCCACCAGAGGGAGCCCATAATATTCCACGAATGAAAAAGGAATATACTGGTAATTATGTAGAAAAATTAGAGTTGGAGCACATATATGTATGTTTGTATTTATTTATTTGCAATGTATTTCCTAGCTTGGCTGAAATTCTAGCATTTGTGTCAGATCATAATTAGGACAGTAACAAGTGCATTTCCATGAAATGACACCAGGGACAGATATGAACCATTTTATCTTTTAGTGAACATTAGAGAACAGTAGCATGTTGAACTGGAAGAAAGACTAATTTTTATTAATCTCCATATAGAATATAAACATAATTTTGGATATACTAAAGCTTTTCCTTATTCAATAACAAGAAAGGAGCTGCTGCTGAGAAAAATGCTACTTACATTTTGACCTTCCCAAAAATGACACAGAACAGACATGTGGATGTGGACATGGAAAAAAATCTAGCTGAAGTATGTCCTCCTTGGAGATCAGATGGGCACATGTGGGAGACTTGAAACAACTGCAGTGAAACGTTGCATGTGACTGCATTAAAAGTTAGCTGAAAAATCATATCCTCCTAGGCTGTTCCTAATAACATCACTGCCGAAACCTGTCCTTTCTCCCAGCATCTTTTCTTTTCCATGATCGTATCTTAATATTATCTTTACCATCCCTTTGTGTACACAGAGGAAATTAATGGCAACATATTTACATTAAATAAAAGCTAGCTTGGGATCTCTGCTTTTAGACATGTATTTTATTTTGCAGTCATTGTGACTTAACCATTTCCAAAATCCAGAAGTATCTCTTTCGTTTTTTGCCAGCAATTAGTCCATCCACTCAGGACTGACTTAAAATTTCTCTGTCTCTTTCATGATTTGATGAATAAGATTTCCAACAATTTTAAACAGCCGACACTTTTTTATTAAGAATATTGACATTTCTTTCTATAAAAGTAATATTAAGTTTGATTCTAATCACTTCTAATCACTTCTAACCCTTGCAGAATTCTATCATCCACTAATGTATGAAGATCTTTACCATTTTCTCTCCATAACAAACTTAACCCCAACTTGGAAAGCCAGCTTTCAGGATAGAAAGACATTCCAGTTTTGAAGCTTATTCCTTCTTCAGCAGGAGTTATTTAGCCATTACCTTTGCATTTACTTTATATGCATATTTAAATGAGAAAGTTGAAAAAAAAATTAAAAAAAACCTTGAAAATACTTACTGAAGAAAAATTTAGTTCTCTTATATCGAGTATATATTAAATTGGACCAAAGCTAACACAGCTTGGACTCTAACTGCTCCTTTTAATAATTCACAGATTAAAAATTTTGTTTTCTTACAAGTTTTAAGTTTTTAATCACAGATTCACAAATAAAGAAAACCAACATCTCATAAACTATGTTTTACTAAGCTAAGTTCTGAAACTGGCTAACTCCAGTTATCTTTTCCTGCTGGTAGGCAAAAGGAATCAATTGCATCTTCATAAGCCATAGCTACTGAGGAGAATTTGAAGAGCTCAAAAAGTTAAAACAGATTTAAATTCTTGTCAAATAATTAGTTGTTACTGTCAGATAATCTCTCAAAATATATGCTTTGCACCAACTTACCATGAAAATTAAATAATTTAAATAATACTCCTTATTCAATTTTTTTTTCTCATTATTGCAAATTTCTAGTTTGTTTGCTAATGATTTCAAAGCTCCCAGGGCACATAATCCCCAGCAAAAAATTTAGGTAACATTAGATGTTGTGCCCCATTAGCTAGTCATCAAGTCTTTTATTAAACAAATATGAAGCAGATGTAGCTCCCAGAATTTGATTACTTGTAAACCCCTTCAAATCCAAACTTGCTTACAGAGTCTCCCTGTAGTTTTACTCAATTGATTAACTCCAACTTGTTTATCAGTTAACCTCTCATTTAATTTAACAATCCACTAATGAAAGTCTCAGTTAAAATGCATCTTGTGTCCTCGTCTTGGATCTTAAATAATTACCCATGTCTGCTACATCTTCTATCTCTTTCTTAGTGAAGATCTTTAGCCCTTAATAATTTAAGAGGATGTCAAGATGAGTCTTAATAAGAGAGGAATCTTCTAAAAGGCACAAACAATGGTAAACATTAAGATAGTGGAAAATGAACAGTTACTATTCGGTTATCAATCATCAAAATTAAGGATGAAAAATGCCAAAAAGCAGGTGATTTAGGGCAAGATTTAATAAAGCATTTGGTGCCACAACAGCTAGTTTTTTCTTAACTCAAATGTAGACCGCTGAAACTGGCTTATCTGCTGCTCTGCTGAGTATCATGAAATTTCATATGAGGTGGCTGGCACCCAGACTGGATCTAATCTAATTGACTCACACCTAGCCATCTCAATTTCGTAGCTTAAAATGGGATTCATAATAGCCTCATTACAAAGATCTTAAGTGATCATGGTAAGAGTGCATGCCTGGAGAATACTTACAGAGAGGCCTGACTGGAGTCATGCAGAGAAATAACTTTCTTAGTAATGATCAGATTTAGGCTGCTCAGTCTGTCAAGAGAAGAACAACTCCAAATACATGCAGAGCGCACATTTCTATGCGTTTTTCTAGACATCTGGATTATTGCTGAGGAAGAATAAGAGTCTGGACTTAAATTCTTTGCACCTGAGCAAGCATTTCTAGCACTGTATTCCACTGATGTCCAGCCTTAAATATTTACAGTATTTTGTTATTGTTTATTTGTTTGTTTCTCCTTTCAGACAAGAAGGAGTTCAACAAAGATGTTAAAGAAAGGCTAATTTATTTTTTAGCATTTTTGTTTAATAACAGAGTTTTGTTCCTCACTGAATTCTGGAAAGTTTTACTTTGTCCAGAGATAAATTGTACAAAGTGTTTTGCTGCTCAGAAATTCTCACTGACTTCTCCATTTCTTTACACTGAATAAATTCTTTGTGTAAACATCTAGAATAATATTCCCAAATAACTTGTGTCATTTGTTAGGGCTGCATTATTACCAATACTTTCATCTTGCATTTAGTAAATATAAACGTCACAGTTTGTGTAGTGCCCCTCAAAGGATCAGGTACAAGTAGTTCTGCTCAACTTTACATCATTTATCAGAAAAAGCCTAGTCCATGGAGTGAACAGAATATTTTTTCTGAAGGTCCTGGAGTAGGACAGAGATTCCTTACTCTTTAATGAGTACTTAAGTGGGAGTGCAGTCTTAAAAGATCACAATGGTCTAAGAGAAGTAGGAACCACTTTACTAACTGTAGGAGTTACTGCAGGCCATTTCTAGCAATGTCATCTAGTTGGATTAGCATTCATGGTAAGTTGGTGTTTTTCTCTGAAGCAGTTTTTGCTCTGTTATATCGCCAGAAAAAGGAGTCAAAATGTGACCCAGTGAATATCCCACAGACATTATCACAAAGCTCCAGTTTTATCTTTGATTGGATACCACATATTGTGCACAGTCTCAGTGCTCTGTGCTTTTAAGAGATCTAAATGTTTGCTGGGCTGCACAGCGTAGCTGCTATGACACTAAGAAGATAGTGAAATAGTCACTTTGTTAAAATTCTAGGCAGCCCGACAACTGGTAGTATCTCCTCTTTGAATCTCTTTAGCTGCAACCGCAGGTCTGGGAGACAGAAGAAGAAGGCTGCAAAGGTATATGGAAGCCTATTATATCAGTGTATCCCTGACCTGTGAATTGTGTTCTAGGTTTTAAATAGGCAGATGCAACTAAAGCACCTTGAGCTTTTGCATAAGAAGGCAAAGGTAATCCAGTTCACAACATATATTCAGAGGTCTAGAAAATTCCTGAGGATATTTTTCATTGGAAGCTGTTAAAAAAAAAAAAAAGATTTTAAGGCCATGAAGAAGAGTTCTCCAGTGAATTTATGACAGGTGAAATGATAATAAGAAAAGAGTAAAAAAAGACAGTCAACATTCAGCATAGAGGCAGGTTACCAGAAAAGTCCAATAGAGAAATGTTTCCTAGGAACTGTGTTCATTGTATGCATAAATGAATAGGAAAGCGAAACTTCCAATATACTACACAACACTTGAAGGAAAGAAGTCTGAAATCACTGAGTTGCATAGATGTTTTGTAACAAAGAGTAACAGGGCAAAATAGATTGAATAATGTGGTGCTAAAATAAAAATAAGGAACAAAGAAAAAAATATCCACTACATTAAACATTATTGGAAGAAAAAAAAAGATATGACACCAAGCTACAGGCAGTGTCAAACTGCCTAGGGGAAGGAAGGCCCTACAGAGGGATCTGGACAGGCTGAATGACTGGGCTGAGGACAATGGGATGAAGTTCAACAGGACCAAGTACTGGGTCCCACACTTTGGCCACAGCCACAGGCAGCGCTACAGGTGTTGGGCAGAGTGGCTGGAAGACTGTGTAGAGGAAATACACGTTGGGGGTACTGGTCAGTGCTCAACTGAATATGAGCCAAGCAGTGTGCCCAGGTGTCCAGGAAGGCCAGTGGCATCCTGGCTTATATCAGAAATAATGTTGCCAGTAGGAGCAGGGAAGTCATTGTCCCTCTGTACTCAGCCCTGGTGAGGCTGCACTTTGAGTGCTGTGTTCAGTTTTAGGCCCCTCACTACAAGAAAGACATCAAGGCACTGAAGCATGTTCAGAGAAGGGCAACAAAACTGGTAAGGGGTCTGGAGCACAAGTCTTATGAAGAGCGGCTGAGAGAGTTGAGATTGTGTAGTCTGGAGGAGGCTCAGAGGAGACCATATCACTCTCTACAACTACCTGAAGGGGAGTTGTGGTGAGGTAGGGTTGACCTCTTCTCCCATGTAACTATCAATTGGACTAGAGGGAATGGCCTCAAGTTGTGCCAGGGGAGATTCAGGCTGGACGTTAGGAAATAATTCTTCTCTGAGAGAGTGGTCAGGTGCTGGAATGGGCTGCCCAGGGAGGTGGTGGAGACACTGTCCCTGAAGGTGTTCAAGAAACATTCAGATGTTGTACTGAAGGACATGTTTTAGTGGGAAATATTGGTGATAGGTGTATGGTTGGACTGGATGATCTTAGAGGTCTTTTACAACCTTGGTGATTCTATGGTTCAGTGATTTCCAATTAGTGAAAAACACTGCAAAATGCTGACCAGAAGTAAAAGAATGAAAACAATATGATAACAGCTATAATATATATAATATATTATATATTATTAATATATATATATATATATATATTATTAATATATATATATAATAAGCTATAATATGATATTGGTGATTCTATGATTCTGTGGTTCTATGGCTAAGAATATGACAGCAGTTTTTAAAATCATTAATGGCATGAAGAAAATAAATAGGCATGGCCATTCACAATTTCACATACACACAGCCTTGAAGGAGACAACTGAAAATAGAAATAAGTTGATTTTAAAAAAAGAGGAAACACTTTTTTTTTAAATAAAAGCTATTTAAATGGTAGTACACACTGAAACAATTTAATAAATAGAAGAGCAGTCAGGGAGAAAAAAAATTGTAAGAACCCTGCAAACCTGAGTCAGTCAAGAAAATGGACAGAGGTTCTCCAAACACCAAACAGAAATGTCAATGCAGCCCATAGAGGACTATGGTGCAGCCCATGGAGGACCCCATGCAAGGGCAGGGAACTTGTGTGAGGAGAGAGTAGTGGCAGAGAGGAGCTGTTACAGACTGACTAACCCTGTTCTCCATGCAGTACACAGGACTGGGGGGCAGGAGTTGGAAAATCAAGTGTGAAGATGAGTCTGAGAAGAAGGCAGAGAAGGTATTTTGGCTTTTGTTTTCATTTCTCATCCAACTATATTTTAATTGTTAATAAATTAAATGATTTTTCCTAAGTTGAGACTATTTTGCCCATTACAGTAATTTGTTAGTGATCTCCATGTCTTTTCTATGTCATTTTTTCCCCTTTCCCTGTCCTATTGAGGAGGGCATAGAGTATGAGGCTTGGTGGACATCTAGTGGCCAATAAATCTCAGCCCAACAGAAGGTTCTAGCAAGTTTTTCTAAAAAAATTCCAGCTCAAAAAACAATTTTTAAACTTGCAAATACTGAATAGTTATAAGAATTGAAAGATCAATATGTATTTCCCTTTTTCCTTTCCTCATCTCTAAGTAACCTCTACGTGCCACATCAGAGAGGAATGAGAAAATTATCTAATTGTCTAAACATCCAATGTGATTCAGTGAAACAATCGTTCTGTCAATTATCTCAGCCCCACAATACAGAAACTGTAAAAATGGCTATGATATTTTACGCAGTATGAAGTTACAAATGTATCTACTAGAATTTCTGGTGTTTGGGGATGGTTCAAATAGGAAATATCAAGGATAAGTACCAGCAATGCATTCAGAACTGTCTGTCTAGGTGACAAAAGACGACAGTCCTACATTATCCTGATGGAAAGACTGTGTTACATCCTCAAATTGGTCTTCCTAAAGGAAGAGACATCCTACCTCAGGCTCATGTTTTTAAGTGAAGGCATTTCCTCTCACTCGCCTGTTTTTCTGTATAGCATAAACCAATAAGGCACTGCACAAGGAAGTGCTGCACTACCACATTCAGCTTGTCCAGAGAGATAACATGGAACTGAGAGTCCAGACAGTGGAAGAAACAGAGCTATTGTTTAGAAAACCATGTAAGTGAAATACAATGAAATTATCTTTCTTTTAGTAAAAAGCATAAGACTCCTGACATTCATATATAACTCTTCAATAACTAATCCACAAGTACTTCAAAGAAAGGAGAAAATAAATCAGTAAGGAAATAGATTTCAATGTCAAGCACTAAAGGGATAATTATAAACAATAATGAAGACTTTTTTAATTATGAAAAATACCATGACAGTACGCTTTTAAATTATATATAATGGAAAACAAGGTGAGTCACATAATCACACACCTTTTGACACATAATGATCATCAGCAATCTTCATCCTGCCTCCATGTCAAGAATGCATAAAGGGGGCAGGCTCCCTGAAGTACACGAACATGAATCTAATCTAGTACTCTGAAAATCCTTATGCGCTCACCCATAAGAACTGCATTTTTTAAACCAGTCAACTCATTGTAGAACAAGTGCTGGTTAAGATACTATAAAATATTCATTGAATATCTCTTAACATATTTAAGCAACTAGCACAGGATATTAAAGATCTAACAGATAGACTATTTCTGATAAAACTTAAAATCCCTACTGAATTTGTGGAATTTAACCTGAGAGAACTGGTGCACAGTGTGTTATTGCAACTAGTTAGACACCCTGAAAATACAGTTGAAATATAATTACTGTGGCTGAAGCCAGAGTGTTGGCTGTGGATTTTTTTTGTTTGTCTTTGTAACAAAAAAATTGTGTCTGTGGTACATAAGTATTTATAATCTGACTTGCATTTTCCACTCTGTTTAGATTATTCTGCTGAACATATAGTGTACCTCGAAAGTTCAGCTCTAAAAATGAAATTTGCCTTCACAATTTGAATTTAAAATTCAAAATACTGATTTGCACAGCACAAGCTGGGAACACACAAGGTTGGTAATACAACCAATAGATCTCAATTGCTTTATATTTGTCAGGCACATTGTTTATTATGTAAAATTATCAGAATACTGTGCTTTATTTTTCAGGATGCAAGCCAACTGGCACTGGCTGGAGAAGATATTTTCACCTTTTTTTCTCTCCTGAAATCTTAGTTTTAGATAACTGACATTTTTATAGATAAACACCTCAAGAAAAGACAATCAGCTATATTTTACTACCATCATTCCACCTGATAAAAACTAAAAAAGCTCTGACTTACCCTTTAAAATAACCACTTGGTAATTTCACCCACTTTGGATGAGGCCATGTGGTATCTCAGCTATACAATGAACGGAGATCCTATGAGGAGTGTGCATGTGATGGTCATAACCTTATGTTGCTACCTGCGTAGAAGTTATAATTGTTGTCTGGTCTAATGGAGAGAGAGAGATTATGATAAAATAAATGATAGGTATTTTCTTTCTTTTCCTATTTCTGCTGTTGCATCCATGCTAAAAGTTTAAATAAATCTCTTGTACTAGATATTGCTATGAGAAATAAGCATAGATGCTAAATAAAGTTACTTACCTTGATATAAAATATGGCCTTGGGAGAAAAAAAAAGGTGAAACAGAGGACAAAAAAACATCTTGCAATATCTTTTTAAAACAACGTTACTAAGGACAGTAATTAATGAATTTAGAACCTGATCGATGTCAGCGTCTGAGAAACCAATTTTAAGGAAAAGAGACTGTCAGTATAGAAAGAAACATTAAGCAAAAGGAATTTATGAGGTGAAAGTCAAGGGATTCTGGAAAGCAGTGCTTCTAAAATGAAATCACACCTCTACCTGCTAACTGAAATGACCTTAACCAGATTGCCAGAGTTCGGTCAGAAACATAGGATTTTGCAATATATTACTGCTGATAAAGAAGTTACATTCAAGAACAAGACGGATCCAAAAGCTTACAGAGACTTCAGAACAGGTTCATGAGATCAGTGGTAAAAACTGCAGTGAGCAGTTTCTCCACAGCTAAGAAAAGGTCTTTATCAAAAAGAAAAATATGACCAATCTTCATGAACCTTAACTTCTGGAACTTGAAGAATGAATTTTACAAAAGATTTTCCTAGAAAGGGTCATATCAATGTCATTGTCTTTTTAAAGTCTAACTTCATTTTATATATCTTTTGTCTCCTCCTTTTCTGGAAGCCTACTTTACAGACATTGTCTTTGCCTGCCTTCCATTCAGCCTTCCTCCATCTGCTCCAATTACTCTTTACCCAGAATAGTAGATCTCCAAACACAGCAATCAAACTGAAAGATGAGTCAAATTTGCTTATTGTATTGTATTCACATATGTAAAAGAAATTATGCCATTTCAGTTCTCATGTATTAATGTCAAGGGGTGCAATTTTACATTCTGCTCTTCATTATTTTTTTTTTCTATGACTGTCAGAGAAGGCTTTTTGATGGTTTGGGGTTTTTGTTTTGTTTTCTTGTTTTTTGTTCTTTTTTTTTTCTGTTATATCATAAAAAATGATCTAAACACCAAAAAATGATAATTTCTCACCCTGTATCTACTTAGAGAAATCATTCTGGCACAATATTTTAGCAATTATTTCTGTCCTTTAGATAGGAATAATATAAAGCACCTGCAGTATTCTGACCATACGTAATTGCCAGAATTATCCGGCTTTATTCCAGAGTAGAACCATGCAGATTAGTGCTTGGAACAAATTATTTATACCCCATTTATGTCAATTGATTTTATTATCACTGTTCTATAAATTTTGTTAACATGATTTTTTACAGTGTCTAAATAATTTAGAATCCTAAATCCTACTTTCAAAATCACTTTAAGGTGAGTCCTACAAGGAGATGTAAGCACTGAAATATGTTGTCAGCACATACTGTCAGTTCAATCCCACTTTTCATTTCTTTCTTTTGACACAATAACATAGCATCCATTATGTGATGTTGTTTTTCACTTCAAAAAATATTTAATTTCTGTAATGGTCACTTTTTTCTGACCTCTCTAAAATGTTTTTTGAGAGTGTAGTTAAATTATACATAGTCATTTTCTTCTTACAATATTTCAGTGTAATGTCCAAGCATTAAGGGAGAAGTAATTTATTTTTGCAGGGGAAAGAAAAAAAAACATAATTGTAACTTAGTCACTGAGTATTTTAATTCCTAAATTTGACATACAGGAGTATAAGAGATGAGGTTGAGGGTTGGGGACATGTCACAGAATTGATTTTAATCTGAAATATTCCTCGGATCTCCAACAGAAAGAGCATCTGGCCCAAGTTAGGTCTGGAAGCCTTAAGTCAAATAAGAAAGTCCAGGGCACTTGGACCTCCATGCTTGGGGAAGTAGCTTAACAACAAAAGGAATATTTTAGTGGAGAAAAAAATCAAACAGAGGTCACTAGATTATCTTCCTGTTAGGATTCCCTCAGTGAGGTACATTCTTTTTTAACTTGGTTTTTACTTTTTGCCTTCAGAGTATTTTGTAGAAATTCCCGTGGTTTGGTAGCTAATATTGTGTTTTGGAAGATATTCTAGTTTTTCTTGATTATTTACAAGCAGTTTAATTCTACAACTAGAATGAGATATGACCAGAGTATGCTCAAAGCGCACTTTACACTTCACAAAGGCTGTCATTTGGAATGCTGTTTGTAAAATGTTTAGAAAAAAAAAGGAGGGGGTGGGGGAGGGGAGAATTCTTCCAAACAAACAGAACTCCATTCCATGACTTTTCTTCAATATTAACTTCGCATTTACTATGCAGTCAGTTATGTGCTTAATATAAATATTGCTTCAGGATTTCAGAGCAGATAAGGCTGACAGTGGAGAACAGTGCAGGAAGGAAGCGCACAGGTATCCCAGAGACATTTTATTTTGTGAATAATGATGACAATAATTAATAATTATTCTGTGCCATTAGAGAATTCCACTAATTGGTAATCTCGTGTTTTAATAGTCCTAATATTTTATTTCTGCTTATTGCTAACTATGAAGTAGAATGTTAATGGAAATGTGGATGAATTATATTTTAATAACTATAACTGTAATCACATGAAATCTTATATAGCTAACCTTTAATTACAATACTAGATGATGTAGAAAACTGGTTGCAGTCAGAAACATAACTTATGGTGGGAAATTATTTTTGAGTACAAAAATACATCTTCCAACATATTAAACTTGTTGAAACTTGAGCAAGAACAAAAATCACTGAGATTATGAGTTGGTAGATGGTGGGTTAATGCAAGGGGTAAGCTGAATAATGCACGAGCAAAAGAGAAAAGAAATAAATGAATATAAATTTATAGAAGAACACAATCCACTAATACAGTACCCAGCAAATTTTACAGGATGATTTAAATAACAACAGTGAAATCAAATGGGTGCATTTGAAAAATTTACACATGTAATTTGCTAAGTCAATGCCTACTCAATTTATTTTAGGATCATTCATTTAGGTTTTAAAAAGATATCTAAAAATAACTTTTTAATCATTTGTCTGGATCTGAAAGACCTGCCCATTTCACATCTTTTGTCTTATCTGCTTTAGGACTGGTAGGGTTCATCTCAAGTGTCTCAGGAACTCATCTTTGCGGGAACATAAATATCTTCACCAGCATATTTAAATATAAAATCAAAGTCATTTATGTTTACTTCTCTATCTACTTTATCTCATTTCTAAAACAGCAACAATTTTGTTCCTATAAAAGATTGCTTAGAAATTGAATTTTTTTTTTTCTTGAAAAAATGTAATTTACATTGCAAGTCTCTGATATATAAATGCTACAATAAGATTTTGGTGTATGTATTTATTAAAACTGTCTTGGTAACTTTAAAATAGGTGGTAGCAACTGGCGGTGTCATGCTTCTGAAACAGCATATTTAGGAATGTTAGCCAGACCTTGTTGAAACACATGGCTTCCTCAATGTGATGTTGTCTTTTGAAGACTTCTAGTTAAGTGGTGTAATTAAACAGGAAAGAGTGCAAGTTAGGAAAGGATTAAAAAATAGCAAAACAAAAGTACCAGTGACCTCATAATTCAAATTTACAGCATAAGATAAAACTGAGTGGATGGAAATTTTGAAAACAGTGGCATCTTCACAAAGTAGCAATTTATGTAAGTCATTTGAAACAAATGGAAGAGTTTTTTGTCTTCCTGCTTCCCTCACTCACAGTGTCTCATTTTGAGGCAGCTCTTTATTTTTATCCTGGAGATCATGCTGAAATAAAATGCCAAACATCCCTTACACCTCCATGCCATCTAATTATAGCCTGTAACACTCCAGAACGCTGACAGTGCAGAGCTATTGACTCTTGACACTCTCTAAAGCACTTAATTATCTTTTCACACAAGCCCCTTTCAGACCTGTCAACTTCTTTGTATTGTTTGTGAAAAAAGTTGCATATTAAGATTTCAGGACTTAAGCACCTGAAGTCAAACTTGTACGTAGACATGGGCCATTAAAAAAAGAATTTCTTAAATGACAGGAGGAGAGCTAAAATGATTTTTCTTGATAAACTTATCAGATAATAAAGGGAGCAAAATCTGAATTTTCATGCAGATTCCTGGTATAAACTGAGATAAGTTGAGGATTTTTATTAATTTTAAGAAATATTAAGGAGAGAACAACACCAACTGGTAAGCAGTTATTTCCACTTCTTTCACTGTAACATTAGGATTCATACTTGGAACTTGGTGTTATTCTTTAGAAAAACACATTTAAACATCTCAGGCAAGAGACGAAAAAGAAACTAATTTTTTCAAGATCACTTTTGTTGCTTAGAACACTACCAAATACTACTGAAATCTGAAGATTCCTTGTTTGAAGGAAGTAGAATGAATTATTTGTGTGCAATACACTATGAATGACCTAAGTGATTTTAAGTATTTTTGAAATTTTTCTATCTAATCTTCTGGAGAGTACTCATTTTGTGTTATTGGAAAACATAACATCTAAACTCATGTGAAACACTAATTGTTCCTGTAAAATGACAAGAAACATTTAGATGTTGTACTGAGGGACATGGTTTAGTGGGAAACATTGGTGATAGGCGGATGGTTGGACTGGATGATCTTAGACGTCTTTTCCAACCTTGGTGATTCTATGATTCTATGAATAGGTGCACAGAAGATAGATTTTGTAGAACCTCAAATTCTTTAAAAAAAATTAAGATTTAAACTCATGCATGTGATCCCAGGTAAATATGTGAAATTGATTTAAAGTTTGCGTTGCCTTGTGTAGTACGGTATCTTGAAGACAGATGCATATCACATTTATTAAGTCAAGTACTCACCAAGTTACTGAGTTAAACTAGTAATGACAAGTATGAGTATGAACATCAAATATAAGACTAGAACATTTAATACGTATTGTTTGTTCTCATAGTTATTTTGAATATCCAGAACACTTGCAAAAATTCTACTAGTTCCTGTGCATTTTCCAAGTAACAAATCCAAAAATCTTCTGAAACAATCACATTTTCAGATATAGGGAATCCTTTTGGAATGTAAGGACTAGTGGTAAACACAAAAATTTAATCTGGAGTTTAAAAAAAATACAGACTTACATTTCAAGTGTTCTGTAAGACAAACTAGTATTCTGTAATGTATAAATGAACAAGCATTCTATTGGAAATAGGCCATTGTTTAGAAGATATGGTCTATCATATCACATGCAGCTTCCTTTATCACAAGACTTTCTAATCATGCTAATTATGTATGTCAAAATATTGTTTTATGAATGGATATCGAGCTTTTAAAAGTTGACATTGAGAAGACTAGCAGTAATAGCAGTTGCATGTTTTACAGGCAGGAGATATCTGAACAACCAGGTTACCCTGTGGTGGTGAAGTGCCTGTGTGCAATTAAGGGTCAAGCTTATTAAGATTTTTTGCTAAGTAACACCAAATAGAGTGTCCTAAACAAGAAGAATGACTAGCTAAAAAGATTTTGTTTGCTTTTTAATACAAGCCTATTGTGTCAAGATATTAAAGAAGTGCCTCTGGAAAGGAAGTTACATGAAACTGAGCAAAGTTCTTATCTTCCAATACTAATCCCTAGACAGAAAGAAACCAATGAGAGATAAACTCAAATACTTATTAGCCAAATACTTCTCCATGTACTTCAGGCTCATCACTTTATCTGAATGAAAGGTGAGTCAACAAGATAGTTAAGGATATAGGAAAAAATCATTTGAATTGCCTGATTAAACTGAATCTCATGTCCACTGAACCATCAGTAACTATAGTTTCTGCTTTTAAAGCTCTTTAACTGTTTTTATTTCATAACAGAGAAAACACATGTACTCTTGAAAATTTATTCCATCTCTTCTTACAGTTGCCTCATTCTTGATCCTGAGCTCTCTAAGAAGCTTTCTTTTTTTTCCAGCCTTCTTTTACTTTACATTTTTTGCAATCACTTCTTTAACTGCTTTGGTGTCTTGGAAGGCTGCTCCTCTTACTGCTCTAATGATTGCTCTTTTGCACTGTTTCAGAGCTTTACTCTATTGCTCCACTGATCTTTGCCCTCTCATGTCACTACTGTGGCTTTTCCTTTTGCTCTAGCATCAGTGATTGCCTGAAAATGTATGGTAGCACACTACTATAAGATTTGCTTTACCTGGTTTATCAGGTAGTGAGTGGTATTTTGTTAATCAGAAAACCAGATTTTCTGGATGTTACAGATTATAGCAAGCAGAAACTTATGCAGAGCATGAATGTATGTATTATATAGAACAGGTGTGCACATTCTTTCTTCAAAGTTTATCTCATCCAGCTGAAAATTGCTTACTTGCTAAAGAAAATCTGGAAATTAAGATGGTAAGAAGGGGTGGCAAAAGCATTAGCCAGTGTACCAAAAGGAGAGATTTTCTTTCTTAAAGTTCATTGTAATGTAATTATACGGTTCCTAGGGATCCTTATAATTAAATTTCAAGGTGTCTGTTATTTGCATTCAAGCTGGCAAAAAACTACAGTTCTCAAATTTGTTTTATGGTTCAACAACCATGCACTGGGGTCTATATATCGTAATTCTATTATAAGCAAGAAAAACAAAATTAAATATCATAAACATATATTTTAGAAGGTTATATATTGTCCATAAATATTTACTGTGGGTCAAACTTTTAACGTTCTATTTCATTATTTTTCTTCAGTAATTGCCCTGTAAATTCTTCCTGAATGTGAACCTTGGGGAAAGAAAACAAACTGTTTTTCTCTTTTCCTGTATTTCGAAAAGACATCTAAGATGTCTTTCCTCCATAATTAAATCATCCTCTTTTTACTTTTCCTTACTCTGTAAGTCTCTCTAATCCTATTCGTAGAATAAGCTGAAAGAACAGTTAGTGACAATGTTCTTCCTTTTGGAGAGAGAAGTATATTAAATTTGAGGTTATTCTGTTTCTCAGTAGCCCAAATTAGACCTCTCAGTCTTTTGATAAAATAATAAAATGTTCAATTCAAGAGCATTTCATATAAAAATTATTGATTTTGTTGTAGTGATTATTTGAAAACAAAAAAATTAGAATGCCATCAAAATTCCCTAAACTTGAAATACTCAGTAGTGTATAGTAGCTATTTCAGCAAGTTTCTTACTGTGCATTTAATAAAATGAAGGCAGAGTGCATAAATTCTTGTCAGTATTTCTAATGTTAATTCGTGAAGACAAATACAGTCTCAGAGACATAATTCCTATCCTGCGCTGTACAACAGAAATGAGATAGAGGAAAATAATAAGGTATTAATACAGTCTGTGCATCTGTGTAAGAATTATGTAAGTTTAAATGCAAAATTATATCAGATCAACACCAAATGTGTCTTTGCTCCACATTTTGCATAAAATTTGAAGCAATATTTCTTACTCATTTCTAAGAATAAGGCTCAAAATTATGGAGAAAGTAAATGGAAACAAAACGGATCACACTGTGATTATATCCACTGAGATTTAACCAATGCCATGACGAGGAAAACACTTGCCTTCCCTATGCTTGCCTTCAACGTAGAGCGCACTTACTCTCACTTTTCCTGGTTTCTTAACTCTTTTCTGCAACCCACCTGGAGCAGAATGAGAAACACTGAACTCTTGTATCAATCTTAAAACTTCATCTTTTGTGTGTTTTTTAGGAGGTGTTCAGCTTTTTTGTAGGTTGGACCACACTCACACACTGCCCTTTCCTTTTTGTCTGCTGTTACCTCTGGTAGCCTGTTGACCTGTTCAAGCTTTGAAAAATAGATAAATAAATTTATTTATTAAAGTTGGCAAATAGCTGGCAAATTCATGATAAGATTTAAAAGAAATGAAGGAAGGAAAGGTCGAATTCACAATGATCAATCTGACACAAAAAACTAGAGAAGCTCAATTAATTTAACTTCACTGCAAATAGAAGTCACCTAATTAAGTTCTGATTTTCCTCCGTGAGAAAAACTCTCTTATTTAAAAAAAAAAAAAAAACTGCAAAGGGAATAAAAGGAAGTGAAAATTATACTCTAAATCTTCTACAGGTATAAGCATTTTTAAAGTGTAGGTAATTAAACTGTATAATATTTTATATTCTTCGTCAGTTGACGTCTTTATATTAATCCTTGATACTTCTAAAAAATATGCTTTGGTCCAACAGGAAGTTACAAACTTGAAGAAGATACTACCTGAGAAAATTCTGCTTTTTATCTCTGTGGCATTTTCTAGTCTTGAAATCTATTACTTAACTTGCCATACACTTCCCCTAACTGTATTGTATTGCTGTACATAGGACAGCTGAACAATGTTTTTATTAAAAGATAGTATTATCTACGTATTAGATACATTACATAGTGTTTGATATAACCATGAGGAGAAGGAATTAAGCTAGCGAATCTCAACTGATAAAGAACCTCATAAAGCATATACGCAATGGTCTTAGATTTTACAGTTCAACAACTGGATTTCATTAAGGCCTTTGACAATGGCCCTCACTGGCACAAACTTGAGGTTTTGCCTAAATACCATAGAATCATAGAATCACAGAATTGCTCGAGTTGGAAAAGACCTTCAAGATCATCAAGTCCAACCTCAATCTAACCATACTACCCTAACAACCCACCACTAAATCATGTCCCTGAGCACCACATCCAAACATCCATGAAGTACTCTTACTGTATGACAGAACATTCTCACAGGTTGCCTTGAGTATGTGGAGTCTTCTTCTTGGAGATCAAAAACCATCTGGACATGGTCCTGAACAACCTATCCAAGATGTTCCTACTTGAGTAGGAGGCTTGGATCAGCTGACTTACAGAGGTACGTGCCAACCTGTGAATAGTCCTCATGAAGCAAACATCACAATTCTGTAATCATTATTTATATGTGTAATATGGCTGTGCAGCAGTGTTTTGGTGACAGAGCATACAGATAGAGATCTTGGAGATTTGTATTTAGACCATCTCATGCTCTACATGGTTAATATTCAGAAGCTTCTGACCCTCAGTATTTTCTGCAGTATATCTATCCCACATATAGGAAACAAACGATGCATGAAACTTTAGGTTCCCCAAATTAAGATTATTTTTTTTTTTACCATTGATGATACAGACCTATTTTCAAATAAATTTTAATCTGGATAACTTAAGGTATATCTTCTCTTTCTCACCTAAAGTATGTCTTCTCTTTCTCACTTAAAGTATATCTTCTCTTTCTCTCCCTCTCTCACACACTTTTCTAAAGACTTTAATATCCTCTCATGAACAATCTCTCTCTCTGTTTCTCTGTATTGCATTGCATTTCTTTTCTTTGTCGTTCTTTCTTTGATTACTTTATGCACTCAAAACTGCCCACGAAAAACAAATAAAGATGAATTCTAAAAGAAATAAGATGAAGACCAGACTCTAAGCAGGGCCTTGCTTTGTGGTTTAATGTACTTATGTAGAGGATAATTGTCTGCTTCTTCTGGAGTCTGTTTTTATGTTATATTTAAATTAATTACATATGGAAATATTTGTACCCTGAGACACAATTGAGATTTTCCTACAGTAAAGTTAAATAAAAACCTGAAGCTTTATTAGTACAGACATGGGAACAAATTATTGTAGCTTTTCCTCATTTTTTTTTAATTCCAGTATTGGCCTCAGAGCATTCAGTGTTGACCAGACCATGAAAAATCTTCTATTTAAATGCCAGGTTTCAAAAATGTAAAGTTCAATCATTCATGTAAACACTGAAACATGCAAAAGTGGAAAGCAAGTATTCAAATTCCTATTTGCTTACATAAATGACTTAAGCATGTATTTTATCTAAACTTTAAACGAGGACCTACGACATTCATTGCCACAGGTACACTAAGATATAATTTTAAAAAATAATAATACAAATAAAAAATAATTAAAGCAAATCACAGACAATGAAAGCTAGAACTCATGAGAAAGGTTCTTGACACTGTTCCAAACAGAAAAGTGTTCATAAACCCAGCTTTCCCTCTCTGTAGAAAATTGTTGATTTAATAAAAGTCTCCATAAAATACTTACCACTTTAACTGTACTCTTTCTTCAAATGAATGACAACATTACAGGGTACAGATGTAAATTTTTAAAAATAAGAAGATAGATAGTAAACATAGAATGAAGGTTAACATGTGTATTTGGTGATAATGTTTAACGCATAGCAGTGTATCTGTAGTCATTGAGAATCAGATGTGGGGTTGAGTTTTAAATTTTACCAGGGTAAATATTCAGAGTGTAAAAAAATAAATAAATAAATAACCAAACAATCAGAACAACCAAAACTCAACTCACTTTCCTTGAGTCAGTTACTGTTTTTGGAACAGACATCATTAAAGGTGAAATACCTGGAGAGTTTCTGTTAAATACTTCTGATGATAGTTTTTGTTAAGTCACTGACACGTCATATCTCAAAGAGAATTTATAAAATCAATGAATATTACAATTCTTAGAGTTATTTTACTTCTCTTAAAACAGAACATCCTGGAAATAACCCAACAATTACTACTCCTGGTAGGAATTTCATCTGTGTGCAAAAGTCTGTCACTGCACTTAAACTTCCACTTAGCTTTCAGAAGAGACTACAAGCACAGTGAAGCAGCGTGACCTGCTTTGTGTAAGCATGACAAATATTTAAGCATGTGAGTGCACATATGTGACTTTGTAAGATTTTAATTCTCCTGACTTTTACCTAATAAATCACATTTTTAACATGAAAATGAACTCACCGTGTTTTCTACAGATAACTGTTTTCAGTCTTTTAATTAGATAATAACACTGCCTTGGTGTGCCCTAGATAGTGATAATAAATGCCAAAGTAGGGTTTTTGTTGTTGCTCCTTAAAACAGAATAAGCAAGAATTCCAAGCTTAGAGATATTTGCAAAAAGTGAAATTATAGGATAGTGTTACATGCAATAACTTTTTTCAAGGAGTCTGCGTGCTCATAGCATATAAGCAAGTGAAGATGATTGCCATATGCTGAGCAGCATCTTTTCTATCAATATATATGTTTATGTTTCTTACAGAAAAACTCTGAAAACCTGAGCTTTGATGTGTGTTAACTGTAAAATATGCACATTATTCCATTATTTCCTTGCATGTTCTGGTATTATCTGTTATGTTAATTCTTCTGTCTTGCTATTCTGCCCCAGATTTAATGTTTCATTAAATTCTGTGGTCATTGATCAAAATAAAATTTTCAAAGGCTCTAGAGCAATCAAGATAAGATGCTCTCAGAATCCTAACTTTAGTTTAAGATATAAGATATCAACTCTAATTTTCAAAAGAGACCTCAAATTTTCACAGAATCACAGATTCACCGGAAAGTACCTCTGGGGACCATCTAGTGCAACCCCCTGCTAAAGCATGTTCCATACAGTAGGTAGCACAGGAAAGCATCCAGACTGGTCTTGAATACCTCCAGAGAAGGAGACTCCACAACATCTCCAGGCTGCCTGTTCCAGTGTTCTGTCACCCTCACGGTAAATAAGCTCTTCCTCATATTTTTGTGGAACTTCCTATGCAACAGTTTTTCCCCATTGCCCCTTGTCCTGTTGCTGTACACCACAGAAAAGAACCTGGCCTCATCCACTTGACTTTGGCACTTTACATATTTATAAACTGTGATGAGATCCCCTTTCAATCTTCTCCAAGCTGAACAGCCCCGGATATCTCAGCCTTTCCTCATATATGAGATGCCCCAGGACCTTCATCATCTTTGAAGCCCTCCATTGGACTCTCTCTAGAGGGTCCTTGTGTTTATTTGAACTGGTAAGCTCAGAACTGGACACAGTACTCCAAATGTTGCTTCACCACCACAGAATAGAGGAGGGGGATCACCTCCCTCAACCTGCTGGCCACACTCTTTTTAATGCACCCCAGGATACCTTTGGCCTTCTTGGCCACAAAGGCATACTGTTGGCTCATGGCCAACCTGTTGTCCATCACAACATCCAGGTCCTCCTCTGCAGAGCTCCTTTCCAGCAGGTCAGCCCCTAACCCGTACTGGTGCTTGTGGTTATTCCTCCCCAGATGCAAAACCCTACACCCTTGTTGAATCTCACCTTGCAACTCTCCAGTCTGTCCAGGTCTCACTGAATGACAGTACATCCTTCTGGTGTGTCTGCTACTCCTCTCAGCTTTGCATCATCCATAAATTTGCTGAGGGTGGACTCTATCCCCTCATTCAGGTCACTGATGAAGACACTGAACAAGACCAGGCACCTGGGGGATACAGGCCTCCAACTATTTGCCACTGACATATCGAATATTCTTAATAAAAAACTCTTGACGAAGTAAATGTAATAAATTGGAAGTTGGCCTGTTAAGAATACCGTGCATAGTTACTATTAATAGCTACAATTCACATCAACTTTTAACACTGTGGCCCACTAAAACAAAATGAAAATCTGTCTATATAAATCACTTCATAACAAATCTGTGCAAATAGACCAATTTAAAACCACTGAAACCACCTTGATTAATCATAAACTAATCATTTTCCTTGAATACTGTATTAAGTTCAAACATTTCAGAAATATGTATCTATAGATCATGACGCAACCTTGTATTGTCACTTTCACAAAGTATATTGTGCAATTACATAGGCATAAAAGCAGTGCAAAATAAGTTCTTTTTTAAAAGGAGTGTTCTTTTAATTGCATTTACTGAAAAGTTATTTTTTTAAAAGATGCCACACAATAAGAATCTATTTCACATTTTATTCCAGTTGGATATATTATGCATGAAATTGCACGAACATATTTTGTGGAAGTAATTTTGGGACACTAGTGAAAACTGCTACAGCAAATTGGTTTTATCATTAAGCAGGCGTGTCTTATTTACAGTGCCAGTAATTGATTAGCCTTCCATAACTTCAAATTATAACATTTACATGCAAAATCAATATAAGAAATCTCTGAGATAAATCGCCATATCTTCACTGCCCTGAAATGGTTGCATGGTCTTTACAGTCACTTGGAGAGCTGTCCGTTTCCAGTTTCAAACGAAAAAAACTGAAATGTTGTTGCACACCTAGATAGCAAAGACTTTAAGTCTTTTTATTAAAGAAGGATCATTCACAGCTAATGTTAATCTTGGCATGCTTGTAAACTGTGCAATTTCTGTGAGAGAAAATGATTACAACCACTGTCATCCAAAATTCCTTTTTGAAATATTTGCCTCATAACATTATGACTGGTTTGCTCAACTGAGTCTTCCACCCAAACACCATCTCATCTCCAGTTTCTATGGCCCTGTTGCATTTAAAAGACACAAAAAGCAGCACAAACCGCTGTTACTACTCTCAATTCTCCATTTGTGTTAACTGGATTTATACTGTTACTCTGAGAAACCTATTGTTTTGCTTCAAAGCACAAGGCCCATAGTATGAATCAAATAGCTCCTGAAACTGCTAATCCATAAGTAGAACATACAATAGGCTGACTTTTGATACAAACTTTTTGTTCACTTTTTCCTAATGAACCTTTTAACTGAACTGTTTCACCTCTCATGAATTTCAGAGTCATTAAAGCTAATGTAAACAATAAATTTTACATATTATTCTTATATGTGGATTCAAATTCAGAACTTTGGATTTAAATAGCAACATCTAGATTCACATCCATACATTCCATTGCTTATGAATTTATTTGACCATGATTTTTGGCAGAGGAAACTTACACATTTTAATATCACAGTTTGTAACTCAACCAACCCTCTTCCCTGCCTCTTCAAGTCAAGATTGTAAGACTTGGGATCTATCAATTTGTGCAAGATTAGATACGTCTACTCATATTATTGTATTTTTTTTTTTTAAGTTCTTTCAGATGTTTGGAATCCATTCTTTTTGTCATCCCCAAAATTTTAGTCCTGACACTGAGTGCTCCATGAAACTTCTGTAAGGAAAATATGAGAAATTTCATTTTTTATCCACCCTTTGAGGTTTTGAATCTCAAAATTATGGTGCTCAAGGCTTAGTATTACACATTTCAACTACCAAAAAAAAAAAAAAAATCAGTGCTGTATCTTCTGTTACTTTTTTTTCTTTTTAATCCTAACAGCATTTGTTTTGTTTTGTTTTGTTTTGTTTTTCTCTGACTTCTGGTTTGTATATGTCCAGGGAAATAATAATCTATACTATAATGAGGGAGAGCAGAATGTAAACACTTAGAAATCCGTTTGTTTGACTGAATTACTTCCAGAGTGTCTGACAAACAGAAGGACTTCTTTGTATTTATGATCCCATTTCCTAGTATTGTGCACATGAGTCTTGATGGTTCCATGATTATTGCAGAAAAGGACCTTGAACAGTTTGTACTGATTGTATTATATGAGAGAAGCAATTTATTGTAACATGAGTCCTTCAAGGGTTACTCCAGGTCTTGTTTTATTGATCAGTATATGAATGAGCATGATTTATATGGAGAAGATGTCTTTTTAAGGTTAACTCTCACAGCTCATTCCATTACTATCCTAAAGAAGATATACAAGGTCATGTTGTTGGGTATTATGAAATTAGTTTGCAATACAAATACTATTTTGCTATGTGTTTCATTTTATTTGTGGTATTTTAGCTTCCAGTTCTGTAACAGCAGTAGAAGCAAAAAGTATGTTTGTCATTTTTGCAGATGTAGCATTAAGCCATGTAGCTTAAAGCCCACATTTCTTTCTCTTTTTAAATCAGAGCATCACACAATATGACAGCAAGAAGTTAGTTGTCCCTTAAAACAGGTCTTTCATTCGTTCTCCTTTGAATTTGTACCAAAAAGACTCCAGAAATCATATAAATATGAGGCTGCTGGCCAAATGTCTTACTTTATAAAGCCATGTAACTAGAAAGAAAGTTGGAAAGGCACCCATTCATACACCTCTTACGATTTTTCCGAGGAAGGAGCCCTTTTACATTTTCAGTAAGCTGAGAGAATACCAAAACAGCAAAGGAGCAAATCTCAGGTAAAATAATCCATGACTTTGAGATCTTATATATGAGTTTTTGAGCAAACATGGGAGATGTCACCACACTTCAAGGTATTACCTTCAAAAGTTCAAGGGAAAAACATTCTGTTCTCTCTAGACACTTTTAGCGGGGCTTTGGAAGCGGAGAAACCATATGTCTTCTTACTTTCTGCCCTTTGTTTGTAACTAGCAGATCTTCATAATCCATTAAAACCTTAACGAGGTAAAGAGAGAAATTAAACACTGAGAAGAAAATGTAGCATGTAAGTATCCTACAAAAAATTCTTTTTAACCAGAATGTTAAATTTCTTTCCAGTATGACAAAGTTACTATCTCAGGCTTCTCTGGCAGGTAAAAAGTGGTTTGCTGTACCTGTGAGTAAGTGTCACCTCTTCTGGGGCTTCAAAGAAAGAACAGTATCTAAAACACATTTTTAAATCCATATATGAGTAAAAAATATTTTCTAGTATAACTACACTATAAACTAGTTACAAATAAAGTAGTATTAATGAAATCTTCTAAGACTTACTTAAGCATTTGTGTCACATTGTCATAACATATGTATTAGATTCTTCACAAAAGAAAAAAGTGTGAGAGATGACTTAAAATTCAAAAGGCCCTTTAAACCAAACCTCTGTATACAGAGAATGTGTCTTCTTTTCTTAAAGCACATGATGACACCTAATAAACAACATGCACTAAGCAGCTCTCCACAGCAGATAGTCCAGTGCTGTACATTCAAAGCCTTGTTCCTTTGATCCCATTTATATTTTTGATGAAAAGAAAGGTGTGTCTTAAGCAAATGCAAAAGCCACCTTCATTTCTAGCTGTCTCAAAACTGTGAAGCTTTTTTATTTCATGAGGACAAAATGAGGAATCACTATTAATTGCACTACATTTGAACTGGATTTTGAGAATGCCTCCTGAAGAGAGAAAAGCCGAGCACTGCAGCCCTTTTCTGTCCAGTCTAGAAGCTAGGTATGATTTGTAATTTATGCAGCTAGTGTTACGCATTTGAGTGGAAGGTTGTGCATGACAAAACAGAGAGATTAGGTTCAAAAGGGTAACATTTTCTAACAATATGTCTCCAAAGGGAGAATAGCTTAAGGAAATGTTAGAACTATCTTAGTAAGAGGAGAGGTAGAATAGCCGTGGTTACACAGACCTGTTGTGTAGAAATCTTCATGTGACGTATCCCATATGGAAATTAAAACTTTATTGTAAGAGCAGGTAATAAAACTGAACTGGGTAAAGTTACTGAATGCAATTCCATATAAAACAAAAGATACGGGTATGATAACTTTCAGCTCATATAATACTTGGCATTTCTTACTCTTTCTGCCAGCAGCTCCATCAACTTTCAAATTTATTATCAAATGCTCCAACTGGAAAAGTCAGGTAGATGTAGACACTCAATGTCATTAAGTATTTATTCAAAACTGTTGCGAATGAGGAGAAATTAGTAGGACAGATTAATGTTGTATATAAGCAAATGTGAATAAACTGTGTTTATTAATCTTCAGTCAGTGCAGGGATCTAGATTGTTATTTTATAGATAAGAGGAAAGAAGAGCATTTTAAAGAAATTGTTTAATGAAAGACAAGCTTATTCAATGAAAAATTTCATTTTTTAAATGCTGGAGTCTCTCAAAGACCATGGATGAATGCTGGCAACAGGCAGAGTTAAAAAAAAAATTAATTAATCCTTCAATCAGCTTGATCAGCTTGAAACTGTGGCAAGCTTTGATACCTTTTTCCTTGTTTAGTATCCAAGCAGATAAATAGTATTATATCATATGTATATATAATAGAATCTACATAATAAACAATGTATGAGAGCTTTCTTAACCACGTGAGATTTTCCCATTTCTCACAGCTTTGTTTACCAGGCTTCATACTCTCCTGTTGGATAAGCCAATTAATTTAAACACAATGTCTGTAAAGTCTTCCTGTAATTCTTGACAAATCTTTTAAAAACAAGAAGTAATGGACATTTCTGTTTTACAGTATTTCTTAATTCTTTCTTAACAAATCTTCAGTAATTTTAAATAATCCAGTCTAAGCCTCACTTTCAGTACATATGCATGGCAGTGGGATTCACAGCCCACTGGAGAGTACTTGTGATGCCTTGTCTGGGAGGCTCAATTAACATCCAGACATCCTCAGACCTACACCTAGGCTCACTAGATTTCCAAAGACCACCAAGCAGATTCAGTGTGCAAACCTGTCCTTCCAGCCCTCACCACCAATTCCATTATGCATAGACGAGTCTAAAACAACCTCTGTGTCCAAAATAATGCATCATTAACTGACTGTTAAGTCAAGAAAGTAAATGGAGCTACACTGTAGGGATGGCAGGAAGTAAACGAGTATATCTACTTACGTATATTTTTTAGCTTTTGATGGATTAATGAATGTCACAATTCCTTTTTGCAAATCCAACTATCATTATACTGTTTTTATATTTGTGTGTTTCTTGTAAACACCAGAAAAAAATTCTTGAGATATAACACTTGTTGTCAAGGAAGAAAATTAGCATTAATCATAAATAAAAGGGCCAATGTTTGAATGAACAATTAATGGCAGAAAAAAGTAAAAATACATTTTTTCAATACATTGATTTTACTATGAAGACTGACAACACCAACCCTTATGTGGCTACCACTTAATTTATCCTGGAAGAAGACCCGTATGGTCTAATTTTTTTTCAGATAATTAGCTAAATTATATCAAAATCTGGAGTGATGACTACATAAAAATCATAACCATAGCTTGAAGACAAGACTACAAAACTCTTTTCTAAAAATAAATAGAAAATATTGTCAGAAAACACATTTTTTGCAATTTTTTGACTTAAAACATAAATAAAACTTAAATATGACATCTTCTTCTATTTGTTTCTTAATTCTTTGTTGAAAAGTCTAAGAAAATATAAGAAATACTAGCACTTAAAACATAAATGAACATAGAAAATACATGTCTTTATTACCGCTGCTAGTTTCTTTCACATTTCTAGACTAAAATCAGATTTTTCAGTGGTGAAGCCAGAGCTTAAAGTCTACTTAGAAATACTTATAGACTAGGCAAAAAACTGGGTGCAGAAAAAATACATTCACCTAACAGATTTTGAATCAATTAAAGCAACTCTGAAGCAGACTCAAGAGGTAGTAAATTTTAAAGAGTAAGAAGATGTGTAGAAGAAAAGCAGTCCTATTCCATGCAGAGGATATAAAGCTACACAGTCCCTCCTTCTCTAAACAGACTATATGGAGGAAGAAGTGAGCAACAAAGATCATTTTGTCCAGGGACTGATGAGACTTCATTTTCATGTCAGAACAAAATTCCATTTCAGATAAAAAATAGCATTTTTTGAGTTGCTCAAGAAAAATTTGACTGTACTCAGGACTCTATTAAACATCTATCTCTATTCTGTCATTGACATGTCTGTATATGGGGAATAGATGTGTGCCCACCTCTGTGAGAAAGGATTACTTCATAGCTTACTAAAAGAGTTGTTTGTGTGCCAAATCACCATTAAGCCAATTTCTATATTTTTGTGAGTTAAAAGTATTCTTCTAAAAACATTACATCTGCTTTGATCAGATGAGTTTGGTTTTTTTACACAATTAAGAATAAAATCCCAAATAAAACAGCATCAGTGATGGAAGGTAGTAAACCAGAGTTGTTATAAGTGCTTGAACTGTTTCTTTAACATGAATTAAGAGATTTTTACTGGCCTTCCTTTTCAGGTGGGGTAACGCCCCTGAGAGTCCTCTGTGAGTTATGTGCATGTCAACTAACTGGGTCGACACTGTGGGTTGGCTAGAATACTGAGTGTTTATATAAATGTAAGCTTTCAAATCCTCGACAATGAGACTTACTACAAATCTATGCCATCTCAACATTACAATCTAATTATTAATTTCAATTTCCTTTTTTTTAAATAATTTATATGTTTGGATTTATTGATTCAATTTTTTGTTGTGGTTTAGTGTTCTGTAGATTAACCATGCACGTGTGTAATTGCCTACCTGATTTTTAATAAATTCCTGGAAAACATGCCCACTGACTTTTTCCACAAAACTCCAGTATGGATTATGAACTCTGAAGGCCCAAGTACACTTAGATATTTGTATTCTTTTCGTCCCTGTGTCCAAATCAATACAAAAGTGAAACTATAATTTACAGAGAACTCAGGGAAAAAGCACCACCAAGTGAACTGGAAGTCCATCACCATGCTCACCTTCCTTAACAAACAGGAAGAGCTGTTAAATTTTTCAGTTACTCACATCAGCTCTGGGTAACCTGAGATGACTTCTCAACTGAGGAAAAGAAACGTGAGATGAGATTAACACTTGGAAACTTTAAGTCTGCTCTTGCAGTACTGCAATGAATCTTTCAAGGGGCTTGACTGTTGAACCTCATAAGACTGGCACGGTCTTATGAAAAACAATGAGTAGATGTTTGTTTTAAGGTTTAGCTCTCTTGTGGAAACACTGTGCTTTCAGGCAGGAGGTGAGAGAAGTAGCAATGAGTCCACTCAGATGTGCCTTCTCTCAGAACACTGTCGGACTTTGATGCTAGAAAACAGTGAAGGATTTTCAAGTATTTAGAAATATTTAGAGATCCCTATGTCAAACACTACCACCGCGGTATCCCCCAGCCTTATGCTTTTCTTCCCAAAGCAGCTGCTTCCCAGGTATTTGTGTGTGAGAAGAGCAGCAATGCTGAATCCTACCAGCAGCTGCTGCCTTTTCCATGAGCCAGTCTGGGGTACTGAGGGCCCCTGTCACTTTTGCAGTGCCAGACTAGCATCAGTCCTGGCCTCTGGCCAGCACAGCTTGAGAGAGGGGTCTTTGATTTTAAATCCTGTCAGCAAATGTCAGCTCTGGCATGTTTTGACTCTGGGCGATTGGATTACAGAGCGAGGCCCAACTCCAACCTTCACTGCCATGCTGTTTATTTAAACAGATTGAATGGGAGGTAGGAAGCCAGGAAAGAACCTTACAAAATCTCATGTCCTTGGAAATGACTTCTTTCCTTTATCATTCCTCAAAGATTCAGGAAGATCAACAACAACAACAACAACAACAACAAAGAAAGAAGAAGATTTAAGTAAAAACAAATCAATTTCAGTTTTTAAAAGATAAAAGGGAACAGCCAAATTTCTGACTGCTCCAGGAAGTTTTGGGACCAGGATAGAGCAAAGGGCTTGAACATGATCAAAGGTATTACAGAATTGCTGGCAGTAACTACAGGTAGTGAAAGCTTTGGCTGTTTCCCTTTGCCATCTGTTCCTGGTCCAGGGGAGGGCAGGCTCCTCCTCAGCTGTGCCAAGGAGGAAGGTCATGTTGCAAAGTGGTGCCTGTGGCATCTTCTGTGAAATGGCAGCCACTTCTGCTAAGCTGAATCCATGAGTATCCTGGCTGATGGTAAGTCTGAGGCTGGCATTGCCAAACATCTTTGTCCACAGAGGCACTCTGGAAAATCTGTTTTTTGGCTTGAGTTTCCTTTTTTTTAATATTTCTTTGTCCATTTTGAAAGCAAACTGAAAAACCCTAAATGCAGACAAGTCTTCTGTGAAGCACTGAAGATGTCAGTGGACCTGAGAGGCAGATAATCTGCATCTTCATTAGCTAGATTAATTAGAAGGAACAAAAAAACTGCCAGAATTACAGACAGCAGCTGCCTTCTTACAGGATACAAGTCTAAGCAGATAGGAAGCTGGATATGGTGACCTAACGAAGATAAAAATCGGAAAGTAAGAAAGAAAAGAAAGAGCAAATAAGAATTAAAGAACTAAGATATTTATTGTAGGCTTGTATTTTACAGTCTCTCAGAATTAATGCTCAACATATAAAGTAAAAGCATATCTTCAGGATGCCCTCTAGATCAGAAAAGCCAAGACATTCAGGACCTCTGAATTCTTTTGAAGGATTTTTGTGCAAAGTGTGAGAAATTCTGCCTGATTTCAATAGACTCCAGCCACCTTCCATTTGCAACAAGCTCAAAATTTCTCAACAAGCATTCAGGTTGGAAGCATATTGAAGGATTGAGAGTTAACACTTCTGAGATTACAAATATTCCCACAGACCTAAGAATTAAAATTATATTAGGTTTTTACAGACTTAAATAAATAAATACCAAAGAACTTTCCTCTTTCCCAAGAATTTTATCTCTTTAAAAGTATCTTAATAAAAAATAACTTGCATTCTATTTAATGGAAAACATAAATCTGTAAATTTTCAGAAATGTCTTCCCAAATGTATGCTTCTTTAAAAACAAGCATTTAAAAATACTAACAACATTAACTACAGGGTTCTTTTTTTTCTCTTCTCCCTAAAGTGGATCTCGATCAATTCATTTAATTCCCTCAGGGCACTGGAATCAAATCTTCATATGAAGTGCCAACAATGTTGTTCATTTTTTAATTCTCAACAGATGATTTCTGCTACTTTTCATGCTTGGATTCAGATGATCCAGCTAAAATGTGACTAAACTAGTAAGTTTTCTAGCAGAGCTATAGTACCTTAATATTCTCATCTGTGACATTTGAGGAGAGCTATGTGATCTAAATCCTGTGATACTGGTGCTATTAGGTTTGTTCTATAAAATAGTAATTAATTATTCTTGCCTACTTCTGGATTTTTTTATGTACTTTAATTCTTAAAATTATTGTTTGGAGAGTTATTTCTTGAATGAAAACACTATATTCAGCAACAACAGTCCGCACACTCTCCAGTTCTCATCCTGATGGGAGATTTCAACTACCCGGATGTCTTCTCAGAAAGCAACACAGCAGGCTGTAAGCAATTCAGGAGACTCCTGGAGTACACTGAGGATAACCTTCTTGTCCAGGTAGTAGACAAACCAAACAGAGGAGAAGCATTACTGGACCTGGTGCCCACCAGTGATGAGGAGCTCATTAAAGAGTTAATACTGACATCAGTCTGGGCTGTAGTGACCATCTCTTGGTTGAGTTCATGACCTCAAGGAATACGAGTGTGGCAAAAAGCAGAGTCAGGACCTTGAACTTTAGAAGAACAAATTCCAAATGTTTAAGGAACCATTGAATGAGATCTCCTGGAATGCTGTCTTTAGGGACAAAGGAGCAGAGCAGAGCAGGCAGGTCTTTAAGAACTCATTTCTGAGAGCAAAACAGGTCTTAATTCCACAGCATAAGAAATCGAACAGAGGAGGCAAGAAACCAGCATGTCTGAGCAAGGCCCTGGTGGTTAAATTGAAGGATAAGAAGGAAAAGTATAGGCAGTGGTTGCAGGGATATGTGGCCTGGGAAGAACACAAGGATGTCATCTGGACATGCAGATGGGATCAGGAAAGCCAAGGCACAGATAGAACTGAACTTGGTAAGGGATGTGAAAAATAACAATAAGAGATTCTGCAGGTACTTTGGTCTGAAGAGAAAGTCCAAGGAGAGTGTACCACCTCTGATGAATGAGAAAAGAGAACTGGCAGCAATGGACATGGAGAAGGCTGAGGTACTCATGGAGTTCCTTGCCTCAATCTTTGCTGGCAGTCAGGCTTCTCACATCTGTCAAGTCCTTGAAACACTAGGTGGGAGTTAGGGAATCAAAATCCCTCCCAGTGCATGAAAAGTGCAAGTTCAAGATCACCTGATGAGATTAAATGTGCACAAGTCTATGGGGCCCAGTGACATGCATCCCAGGATCCTGAAGGAACTGGGTGATGTAGTTTCTGAACCACAATCCATCATGTTTGAGAAGTCATGGCTGTCAAGTGAAGACCCAGGTGACTGGAAAAAGGGAAACATCACTCTCAATTTACTGGTTTAAAGGAAGACCAAGGAAAATACCAGTCAGTGAGCCTCAACTCTGTGCCTCTGAAGATCATGGAATAGAATCTCCTGAGAGCTATGTTAAGGCATGTGCAAGACAAGGAGGTGATCTGAGACAGCCACCATGGCTTCACCAGGCAGATCGTGCCTGACCAAACTGGTGGCCTCCTAGGATAGAGTGATGGCATCAGAAGATGCCAAGGAGAGCAACTGATATCATCCTACCTGGACTTCTGCATAGTCTTTGGTAAGATCCCACATCAGCATTCTTATCTCTAAATTGGAAAAATGTGAATTTGAACAGTGGGCCATTCAGTGGATAAGAAATTTGTTGGATAATTACAGCCTGATGATTATAGTCAGGGACTACATGTCCAGGTGGAGGCCAGTGATGAGTGGTATCCCTTAGGAGTCCATTCTGCAACCAGTGCTCTTCAGCATCTTTATTGGTGACCTGGATAGTGGGATTGAATACACCCTCAGTAAGTTTGCTGATGATACTGAGCTGAGTGGTGCAGCTGATATAATGGAAGGAAGGGATGCCACCCAAATGGACGTGGACTAACTGGAAAAGAGGGCCCACGGTCGTTTAATAAGGTTCAACAGCCCTGTAGAGAAGAACTTGAAGGTCCTAATGGATGAAAAGTTTGACATGAACCAACAGTGTGCACTCACAGTCTGGAATGCCAAATATATCCTTGTCTGCATCAAAAGAGGGGTGGCTGTCAGCTCTTCTACTCTGACATTGTGAAACTACGTCTGGAGCACTGCATTCATACACAAGAAGGACATAGAACTATTGGAAAAGGGCCAGAGGAGGGCCACGAAGATTATCAGAGTACTGGAGAACCTCTGCTATGAAGACAGTCTGAGGGAGCTGGGCTTGTTCAGCCTGGAGAAGAGAAAGATCTGAGGATACCTCACAGCAGCCTTCCAGTACTTAAAGGGATGTTATAAGCAGAAAGGAGACCAACTTTTTACATATGCAGACAGTGAAAGGATAAGAGAGAGTGGTTTTAAACTAAAAGAGGAGAGATTTAAATTAGATAATGGGAAGAATTTTTTTACTCAGAGGGCAGTGAGACACTGGAACAGGCTGCCCAGAGAAGTTGTGGATGCTCCATTCCTGGAGGTATTCAAGATCAGGCTGGATGGAGCCCTGGGCAGCCTGATCAAGTGGGCAGCAACCCTCTCCACAACAGGGGTGTTAGAACTTTGTGGTCTTTAAG
Organism: Numida meleagris; assembly: GCF_002078875.1. Classification (NCBI taxonomy): domain Eukaryota; kingdom Metazoa; phylum Chordata; class Aves; order Galliformes; family Numididae; genus Numida; species Numida meleagris. The sequence goes on along the minus strand of NC_034438.1, from coordinate 39,182,649 downwards.
GTCCCTTCCAACACAAATCATGCTATGATTCTACAATTCTATAGTTCTATGATTATGTGATTCTACCATTCTATGATTTTATTAGACTAATTGCATTTTTTCCCACCTTATATTGCTATTTTCAGAATTCTCCTTTGGCTTTTCTGCGTAACTACCTATGCTATTAAGATAGAAACTGGGGGGAGGGGGGGGGGGGAATGGAGTGCCCATAATGCAAAGCAATGGAAAAATCCAAGTATTTTAAAATATTTTATTTTTAGAGAAAAATTATAATCCATGTCCATTCACCCTTTCACAAAGATTATAACAAAAGCATTTAAAATGAACTGTTGTGTCAAACAAATTTTGAAGAATAGTGATATGTTAGGATCTGAGTTATCAGTAAATCTCTCTTGCTCTCTTTCCTATCAGACTACGGTCTTCTTTCATCATATTTTTCCACATTTGTTTGTGCATACCGTTATTCATCCAGACTACTCTCTTCAGCAACAGCACAAATCTAAAAAAGAGAACTTTACAGGAGTTACAGGAGCGAGAGTTTCCAGTCAAGAGCTGCCTAAGCTTGAATCAAAGCTCAACCTAGTCCAATATCCTGTCTCTGTTGGTAACCAAGAACAGATAGCAAGTAAAAATATGTAAAGGAAGATAAATGTAGTGTATATGCACAGTGTGTTGCACTCCAGAAATTTCTCTAATCTTTTTTGATAAATGTATACATTCTTAGTTTCAGAATCTGCAGTGTCAAATTCCAATAACTCTTCATCTTCATTGTGTTACTTAATAAAAAGTCAAATTTTCATATTTTTTTCAGAAGTTTACTTGTTAATCAGAGTGGATTAAAATGTTTTATGTGTATTCTTTTAGTTTTTTTAGCATGACAGTAACATTCCGTACCACTGGCATATTGTTATATTGCATAGATTTTTGGAACAAAGTTAAAACCAGACACAGCCTTTGAACTAAAAGACAAGGGGACCAAATAATTTTCATTTTCAGTAATATTAAGCCTTTCACTTAGTGTTATCTTTGCTCGACATTTGCTTAGTACATTACTGAGTAATAATAATCTTATTCAAAGTACTAGACTAGCAGCAAATTCTAAACCATACGTGTCCAAGCTTGTGGCTTACGTACGCCACATTGAGTGAAGAGAAATTGTCTTTGTGATAAATTCCATTATCACAATGTAAAGCAATGCTGTGTATTTTTTTGCTGTTCTCAGGACTGTGTTGAGCCAGTGTATCACAATCCATACAATTATTTGCCATTACTTGAGTTAGCACTGCACTGCACCCTCCCTGTGCCCTATTTTCAGCCCAGACAGTGCCGATCACACACCAGTGTTTGACTGTTGTGAGCAATGGGTGTGCTCCTGGGGCCTGGCTGGGCTACTCAGTGAGGCAGAGCCACCCCGCTGCAAGCTATGCCAGGGCGCATGCAGCCCACGGGCTCTGGGTTAGACATGCCTGTAACTATGCTGTTACCGTTCTGAATGCCTGAAAGGACAAAAAATGGAAAGAGTAATCCAAACAAGAATTTAGCAGATTGATTTGGCTAGCTTTTCCATTTCTCATTACTAAAGTTAATGCATATATTTCTTATTTTATAGATGTTATTCTGTCTGGAAACTTTGCAATAAAAGTAAAAAGAAAACCAATGCAATTAGAGCAACAGAAATAAAAAGATGGGAAAAAAAAAACTGTTATTTACTTATTACTTCTGAGTAGTATCTACAGAGACCTTTCAGATTACTGAAATATTAATTGCATAGGCACTACAGAGAACTCATTTTAATATTTTTTCAAATGCCCATAATAGCTTTTAGTAAGACATTTTAGCTTATTGGGTCAAGGCTTGTACAGAGAATCTTGAGCTTATTAGAGCACTGATGTGGCAGACTGTAGTGGCTTCAGCCTAACAGGTCAAAGTCAATGTATCATGCCTCTTTATATCCACATAGGTAAAACAACAACAGCCTATGCCCAGGCACAGAAATATTGATTGTATCTAGCTATATCCTTCATCTATTTAAGCTATACTTCAAAATGGACTTTTATTTTCTCTGCTTGTTCAGAAAGGGTTCATCAGTAAGATGTTTTATAAAAAGAGAAGTCAAACGTGATGCTATAATGCCATTATATTAATGCCAATAAAAGATCAATGATTTATTTATAGAAGAAAAACCAAATAAATATGTCTTTAAAAGAATAATTGCAAAGTTCTGTTTACCTAACATCATACAGTTTATTTTGGTACTTACTAATAACAAGTAATAAAAATAGTTTGGTCTTACAAATTAATAATCAAGGAATGCATTTCCCATTCTCCACCACAGATATAATTGATGTTCTCACATATTACACATGAAAAACACTCTTCTCCAATTTTGGCAAATATTACCTCTATGGATCCATTGCAGTACTGTACCAGGACAATAAATAAGGCAGTTGGCAGCTGTGAGACCTTTACACAGATTTCTCCTTCCTCTCTCTTTGGATGTCACTAATTACTGTGCACAAAACATGATTTTCAACAGAACTTCTCATCCTCCCTATCAGTCAGATTTGACTGGCAGTCATCTTTGGAAAGTATAGACTGTTTTTATCAGGACATTTTTCAGACCCTTGTTGAACATTCTACAAATGAACTGGCCTAGAAAATATTCATGCATGGACGTTACAGTTTTATCCTCTAAGCAAAAGTATGTACATAGCCGGGTCTTCTGCAGATCCTAGTGATTTGTACTTGAGAAATAATGTCTTCATTTCCTTCTGATTTCCCTACCTGTGCAAGATCATTCCTCAATACTGTTACATATTTAAAGAAAAAATTTTAAACAGCATCATAAATCATTCAGCAAACACCCCAGCTCTATTCATAGCTATACATATGTTGCCAGTGATACAGATAAATATAGCGTCATAGAAATACACACACAGACTTAGAGAAAATATGCCTCTAGACAGAAACATATTGTGCATATGCAAATAACTGTCTGGCACTGAAGCTTTGCCCTTTAGCATTCACTTAACTGCATCTCTTTTCTACCCCTGCTCCTTCCCATTTTTCCATCTGTTTATTTTTTTCAAATCTTCACTTAAGAATGCTGCATAATCTCTCAGAATTCAAGAAATAAAGTCCTGCAAATACAACTGCCAAGTATAACATACAGTATTTCTTACTGGAGGGGAAAAAAAAAAGGATATAGAGGAAGCTACGTTCAAATTTCCTCAGAAAGGTTACAGGAAATGGGTTTTATCCATTTCATATGAATGATGTTCATTTCTGGTTAGATTTCAAGTCTGGCTGCTATACTTTGAAAAAATTGTATAATTCAGGCCTTGCCATCAGCTTTCTTAATTTATTTCCCTGAAATGACAGGCCTGGCAAAGGCAGGCTGGCCTCTCAGATGTCTGGATTACACTGTAGCTATGGAAACAGGTGTTAAAGTGCTATGAATTTCAAGTTACACTGATATTCTGCACATCACGTCTGTACTGATGACAGGTTATTTTACATGCTGACCAATACAGGAGCATCAATCTTGCTGATTTACAGGAGGCCATCAGGTAAGAGGGCCCCTGTGATTGACATGAGAGGCCTTCCTGTGTTCCACGCTCCCTCCATATCTGCATACATACAGGCTAAAGCATGTAGACACCTGTAGGTACTTGCATGTAGGTACCTGCTGTCACCAGGCAATGAAGACTGGGTGCCTGAAGTCAATTAGCAAAGACACTTCCGGCTTAGTGATTATTTTCTTGTTTTCTTTCTCAAAGGGAACCAGTTTGTATTTCACCTGCTCATAGATGCTGAGGCTTTGCAGTCCTCCCCTTCAGTTTGCAGGAGGCAGAGTAAACAGTGTTAGAAAATGTGAATGATTGGGGTGAGGGAGAGGAGACCAGGTTGAAACAAATGGGTGTGGTGAGATAGAAAATCACCTGAGCAACCAGTAATTGCCCCGCTGCCTGCCTACATGACTGCTGTAGTAGCAGCAACATCAGGGAATAGGCAGGAGAGTGACCGTCAGTTCTTGTGATCCTGAAACGAATTCAGCTCAAAAAAAGCAGTAGATTGTGTTACCACTCTCCCTAAGTACAAACTGTGAACTCAAATTATAGTTTCTGCGCTTCCAGCCAAACACCCGCAGAAGCCACAAGTTTTCAAAGAAATATACATGCTCTCCACCAGTCCTGATCTCTCAACTTGCTATTTTGATACACTCCATGTTGTTATTTACCTTTTCCTTAACAGTCATGTTGTTTTAGGGAGAGATTCTTACAGATCATCTGTGTGGACATTCCACAAGTAGCTCAACACCTGCTTCCTCCTTTGTGCTATAAAGTCAGTCCAATCCCTTCTGAACCTGTCTCCTCTATCATTAGGGCCTTCTCTAGTTCTGAGTATCTCTTATTCATAACAACACGAAAGGTGACAAAGTCAGATTTGGTGTCAGATTGTATCCTTCCTCCTCAAGGATTTGTATATTGAAAAGTTTTTTCACTTAGAATAACCATAAAACCTCTTCAAAACAAAGATTGTCTTCTATAGTGCGATCAAACAATAATTGCCCTGAAAGACTTAAGAAATTTGTCAGTTTTGCTATATAATTATAAAGTTCTGCTTGTACCAAAGCATGTAAACTATATTACCAGTGATTATTGAGCTGCAGATTGAATTCCCTGCTACAGAGAAACAAACAGAATACATTGCCTGTAGAGTTGCATGTCACTTTATATTTTCTAAGACTTCGTATTGCTTTTGGGGAACCTGCATCTGGAACAGTTCAGTAGTGTATTTTTCAGAAACACAAATGTAAATAATGTAGATGTAGTTTTTTTGCAAGTTGGTTGCCTCTTCTCAGAGAACTGAAGTCAGAGACTTTTGTACTTAGCATAGTTTAACTATTATCTGAAAATATTTCCAGATGTTAGTGATCTTGAATTGATTTCAGGGTAGTGGGAAAAGACTATCACACCAACAGAAAACTCAGGAGTCATTTAGTCCTTTGAATAAAATGTTTTATTAATGAAAATCAGAAGAGATTGCATCTAAGATTTTAAAATATGTGTGCTGGGAAGTCAAAGTTGAGGTGAAGATAGGCATGAAATTTTCACCTCAAATTTCAAGGATAACATGTCAGTTAAAAGCAGAATGAGAGAAAAAGAGCTCGATCCCTCTTGCTCATGTAGGCAATATTGTACAAATAAACTAAAGACAAAATTATTGAATTTCAGCACTCTCTGTACTCACATTTGCTTTATCATATGAAAGATGCGTAAAAGCCTTTCTTGTTTCACGTCCCTGTGAAAAACACTCTGGTTCTTAGACACTATAGCACCCACTTTAGTATAACAGAAATAGCATGCCAGGCTTTATTACTACATTAACTAAAAATGAGCTACCAAAACACAAGTTTTGAGTATTCACAGCCTCATCTGGACATCTGTGAACTCTCTAAGCTAATGATACTGTGTTGTTTTTTTTTTTTTCTCAGCTATTCAGATTTTAAAAAGCACTATCCACAAGACACAGTGAGGTCTGTTTCGACTGATCACAGTGGGAACAAGTATTTAAAGGCCAGCTCAGTTCCGAGACTCTTTTCCTTATCCAAGGTTTTAAGAGCTGATGTTTCAAAAGATTTCTGTATTCAGACAAAAGATCTAAGATCCACTGCCTCTATGGCAACTGAAGTCTTAAAAAGCACACATTTCTTCTAAACATGATCTATCTGCATTATTATATCAAATCAGGCCCTTCCCTAAGGAAAACCTGATTCTCTTCCATCCGGTCAAAACAACTGCACCACATGACATAAGGTTTGCTCCAATAATTCCCCATTAATAAGGCTGCACTGGTTTTAGGCACAGGTCCCAGAGGCTAATGAATGGATCATTAAATCTCCTGTGCAATCAGTCCCCCAGAGTATACTTGTTCTTTGGCACATCACTTGTTTAAGGAAGCATTCTGCTTAATGGCAAAGGCAGAAATGATAAGCTCAGGAACAGATGATCTAAAGAAATAATTTCCCTTTTAAAAATCCTTTCTGCAAAGATTTGCCAACAAGATGAGGAGAGTGAGAAAAAAAAAAGTCAGGGAAAAATGATTTTGAAAGCTCTATCATAAACAGGTTTAACATTTTTTTTTTTGAAAAGCAGTTATTTGATCTCCCTGAAACACTCACACTTGTTCCTTGTAGGAAACTAGAGAGGCCCGTCTGGGTTGTGAGACATCTAATACACACATGAAGTGTTAAGTATCACTGGTTCCTGCACAGAAAATGTCATCGTTCCCACCTCCCACTTGGCATCTTTAAATAGCTCACTTTATTTATGGTGTACATAGTGTTAATGTCCTTCAGTTGCTCTATTTTCAAGGATGGAAAAGCAGTTGCTAAGCATTTCTAAATGACAGCCCCAGGGTTCATTAAAAATATGGCAAACATTTGCTAAGCTCATTAAGTGCAATTTTTGTGTGTGTGTGTATCAGATTCCTCCTCTGCATGCTATGCGTGACCAAACATCTATTAACCCTAATCCTATTGATGAGTCTGATACATTCAAACCAGCAATTAGACAAAACAAAAGGGATATTTATTGAGAGACTCACAAATGGGCTTTCATAATGGCCTAAGCTGTTGCAAAATGACAGTTTAATTCTCTCCTGTTAATCCCCACCTACTAGAGTACACCCTTTGTTTGATTATAGGTTGTCAGATTTAGGCATTCTGATTGAATCAAAATTTGAAATAAACTAGAAATACATAATTATTACACTGGCTAGGCACTGCTGCCTACTTTATAAGCAGAGTAAATGCAACACACATTTAAAAAAATGAGAGGATTTCAGAAATCAAGTACTTTAAAATAGAAGTATGTATTTTCTCCATTTAAATAAGTAAAAAAAAATCTTGTCTGTTTTCCTGTGATACAAAACCTTTTGATACTATTACCCATAACCAGTTTTGCTGGAGCCAGCTTTCTCCACAGCCATAGAAGAGGCATCTCACTTTTCTCAAAGGGAATGCCCTTTCTAGCTCAGAGACATGCCCTTCTCACACATCTTTTCAGCCACTGTGAAGCATGGACATTAGTATGAGTTCTGCAAAAGATTTTCAGTATAAAGTGCCAAACAGATAGTCTTGAGTATACTGTATGAAAAAAAAACCCCATCAAATACATTTGCTATGAAAATGACTGCCTGTTTAATAAACAGTGCTTACAATAGCCTTGCAAGTCTGTAACATTTAAGAATGTAAGAGCTGGTGCTGATCTATAAAGCATGAGCTGGGATGTGATAAGATAGAAAGGAAGGAACATCATTTATTCTCCAATGCACAAAAGTTATGTTAAATCTTTGTTAATGAAATGTTAAGTGTTTACAGCCCAATAGTAGTGCACTGCAAGTGAAAAAACTAAGCATTAAATAGCAGAACATACACATGTAGGTCACTTTGAAAGTAATGTCTGCTGTTTATCTTCAAGGAAACTACAACAGATACAGAGAGCACAATAACACTGTCTTATAGAGCAAGTTCTCAGCTACAAAACATCATTTTTCAGCATAATCACCACCATTAGCTATGCATTCTCACCAGCGATGAACAAGAGCTTGCAAGCTGTGCTCATAAATATCTGCACCAGCCGAGGTAATCCACAGTCGCCACTGCTGAAACACACCACCCACCACCTCACTGTGCTCATAGCCACTGTTTGGTTTCCATAAATGTCCAGAAAACATCAGTGAATTTCATAGAATCATAGAATGGCCTGGGTTGAAAAGGACCATACTAATCATTTAGTTTCAACCCCCCTGTCACGTGCAGGGTCGCCAACTGCTATACCAGGCTGCCCAGAGCCACATCCAGCCTGGCCTTGAATGCCTCCAGGGACAGAGCATCCACTACCTTTCTGGGCAACCTGTTCCAGTGCATCACCACCCTCTGTGTGAAAAAATTCCTCCTAATATCTAACCTAAACCTCCCCTGTCTCAGCTTAAAAACATTCGCCCTTGTCCTATCACTATCTACCCTCATAAACAGTTGTACCCCCTCTTGTTTATACGCTCCCTTTAAATACTGGAAGGCCACAGTGAGGTCTCCCCAGAGCCTTCTGTTCTCCAAGCTAAACAAGCCCAATTCTCTCAATCGTTCTTCATAGAAGAGGTGCTCCAGCCCTCTGATCATCTTAGTAGCCCTACTCTGGACCAGTTCCAAGAGCTCCACATCTTTCTTGTGTTGGGGGCCCCAGGCCTGGACACAGTACTCCAGATGGCGCCCCACAAGAGCTGAGTAGAGGGGCACAATCACCTCCCTCTTCCTGCTGGCCACTCCTCTTTTAATACAGTCCAGAACATAGTTGGCCTTCTGGGCTGCCAGCACACACTGCTGGATCATGTCCAGCTTCTCATCCCCGAGGACCCCCAAGTCCTTCTCCTCAGGGCTACTCTCAAGGAGTTCTTCCCCCAGTTTGTATAAATACCTGGGACTACCCCCAAGCCCACCTTGCATTTGGCCTTGTTGAACCTCATTAAGTTCACATGGGCCCACTTGTCCAGCCTGTCCAGGTCCCTCTGGATGACTTCCCTTCCCTCCAGTGTGTCAACTGCACTGCTCAGCTTGGTGTTGTCTTCAAACTTGCTGAGGGTGCACTCGATGCTATCGTCTATGTCATTGATAAAGATGTAAAAAAGCACAAGTCCCAGGACCGACCCCTGAGGGATACCACTTGTGACCGGCCTCCACCCTGACATAGAACCATTGATCACAACCCTTTGGCTGTGTCCAGCCAACCAATTCTTAATCCACTGAACAGTCCATCCTTCAAATCCACACCTCTTCAATTTAGAGAGAAGGATGTGGTGAGGGACCCTGTCAAAGGCTTTGGAGAAGTCCAGGAAGATGACATCCATTGCCCTTCCATGGTCCACCGGTGCCATCACTCCATCATAGAAAGCTACCAGATTGGTCAGGCAAGATCTGCCCTTGGTGAAGCCATGGTGGCTGTCTCGGATCACCTCTTTGTCTCGTATGTGTCTTAACATAGCTTCTGGGAGGACCTGCTCCATGATCTTCCCAGGCATAGAGTTGAAGATCACCAGCCTGTAGTTCCCAGGTCTTCTTTTCTGCATTTCTTAAAAATGGGAGCAATGTTTCCCTTTCTCCAGTCACCAGGGACTTCACCGGACATTTCAGTGGGTTCTACTGTTTCCTTGCGGAGGAATTCAGTGACACATCTTTGCTTCATACACACTTCCATATTAGAGGTCATTGTGTCAGTCTTCCCTTTTGCTGCCCTTTTGCTGCCATCTGTCACACAGCAACAAAATGTAACGGAATATTGGTGGGAGCATTCAACACCTACTGCCATACCACCGACATCCACCTCTGTTATTATGGTCCAAAATAAAATAGGAGACATTACTTTCAGATCAACCCTCATGTGCATGTGCACGTCTGTATGTATATATATGTATATACACAAAAGCAAGAAAGATTTCATTCTGTAGCTTTTTCTTAACTTCTGTCAAGATGGGGCTTGCTTTCTCCTGAGGGGATTTTCTTTGGCAATAAAAATATTATATCTGAATGCTATACCTACATAAAGATCATTAACAACATGAAGTCATTCTCAAATAATCTCTGTTTTGCTAGGAATTCCACCTCTTACTGAGCAAAGGATTCAAAAAAGTGATTACAGACAACCTTCGGAGGGAAATTCATGCATTCGGTTAAGATTTTTAATGAGTTACCCTAAGCTTTATTCATAAAGGGGAAAAGCTGCTCCTCAGCTCAGAAGAACTGTAATAATTATCTATAGGGAAAATATTTGTGTATGTACTTGAATAAACAGAGATAGAGTCAATCCTGTATTTTCAACTGTGTTTTTAAAATAACCTACTTTTTCTCAAATCTTAAATAATATGGAACATAATTTACTTTTCTCAGGAAATGCTGTTTCTACAGGATTTAACACTATTAAGTAATTCTTTCAGTCTACTAGTGTATACTACTGCCTCTAAACCTTCTATCTGTTTAATTACACAAAAGATATCTAACTGAAAAACACTACCTGGAGTTTCCATTATCCACTCTGCATTGTTAAACTCATAGGTTTATACCTTCTCCAGTGGTGATTTGTCTGTTATCCCAACAAATCTCTCAAAAAGAAACACCTTTCATATATTTGAAACAGTATTTCACCAGTTCATTAGTGTATTTACAGAAAATGTGATACAATTTTATTTCACAACCAAGATAGTGGAAAGATCCACAGCGCAAAGGGACTGGGACTCCCTGGTGCTGAGCTGTATATATGCTTGAATAATATACTTCAGCTTATTTTAAAAAACATTTTAGGTTCACATTGCCCCACTTCATAACTCAAGAGGAAGGAAAACACAATATCATGGATTTTTTAATAACCTAAAATCAATAAAATGCAGTAAATGTTAATGTCTTAATGTTTACTTTGTGAAGTAGTAGTTCTTGTGACAGAAGAGAACGTGTGTGTTTAGAGAGTTTTATGATGAAATAGTAGTAAGTAAATGGCTCATGAAAAGCAATAGCAACAAATCTTTAACTCTCAGGATTTTTAAAACTCAGAATTGTATTTTTCATTAAATTTGAATTAAGAAATTTTATCAGTAACTTGAGTTTTTCAGGGCTGGATAACAAAAGTAAAGACTTTTTGGACTAAAGATAAAAAAAAGCTCGTGCCGTTTACTACTCTTACAGAAGTAAATGTTAGTGCTCCAGATACACATGGAAAAGTTCGATTATGCCTTCTGGCATAGAATAAGAGACTTCCATCACTCTCGAGGAAAAGGGTTAATAAAGCTGATCAAGGACTTAAGGACCGTGACATAACTTTCTCATGTACTTTTAGCTTTTTCCCTTGTGATTTTTAAAATAAAACTGGAACCAAAAGCTTCACTGAGTATTCTGCACCTTTCCTGCATGCTGACTTTTATTTTAGACAGAACTTTCAAGCCAATGTAAGTTATTTACTAAGTGCGTTATTGCAAAGTAACAAAGGCACATATAAATAAGGCCATGTCAGTAGTAATGAAAACAGGAAGAGTAATTGCTCTTGAGAGTTCAGATTAAAGTTTGAATGTCTTCTCCTTGCTAATTCAGATAGTGTTATCCACATCTCTAACTTTTTTTCATTATTTATTTATTCATTTTTAACAAAGTGAACTATTTGAAGACCCAAAAATAGTCTTACCTACATCTCTAACTTTTATTTTGTTATTTATTTATTCACTTTAACAAACTAAACTATTTGGGGACCAATGAAGAAAACACTCATGCTAAATGACAAGTACGCAAAGTTCAAATGATATAACAACATCTATATTTGTTTAAGCAAAATATTCTTCAGATTGGCTAGTTATACAATAAAATATTTGGCTTAGTAGGCATCAGTGGCAAGAAAATCTTCCAAGCGCTACCCATTTCGATGGACAGAAAAGGCATGGTATTTTAAAAAGAGAAATGAGATCATAGATGATATTTCTGTACAGAACCTTCTTTTCAACTTCCTTTTTAGCCATAGGCAAAATGTTTCAGTGAGGAAAATGAAAAGCAGGTTCTATGTCCGTTTTTACCTTCAGAAATCTTACAACCTTAGTTGTGTGTTTTAGTAAAAGCATAGTAAAAGCTTGTTGTCTCCTGGATTTCATGAAACGATTTACAACAAATAATGTCAGGAAAATTTAATTAATGACAAAGTTTCTCTCAGTTATATGAACATTTAGAAAAACTTTTTTTTTTTTTTTTAGATTTCTAGTGTTGATGTTTTGAAGACTCTCATATTGCCCAGTTTTATTTTTTTCTTTGTATTTCTTTGTTTTGCAGCACTCTCTTGAGGTACAGGTATGAGTCACAGTACTACCACATTAGACATTCTCTTTGCACTGAAGTTGTCCTTATATTTTCATAAAATCATCGACACATACCTTTACTGGCATTGTTAAAATCTAAATTATTACAGTATATCACTGCAGATAGCTTTTTCTCAAGTACTTGAAAATGTCTGCAGCAATGTAGTGCATTTCCCTTCTCTTCCGAGTGAGGACTTCATTTATTTCCAAGAATGTTGTGAATTTACTTTGAGATATTTTCAAGTATTTGAGGCACTTTTTCTAAATTTCTAAAAGAAACATTATTACTCTTTAGCTCAGTTACCATACAGTAATTGAAACTTTTGAACAGGATTTTTTTAACTCAAAAGAGAGTTGTGATACCAAGTAGAACTTGTGTACTGAACTCAGATGTATAACTCTCCTGTTCAACAAGGAGAAACTTTTGAACACTTGCGTCAGTTGTCCTCCATTTCCCTCATTCCAAGATAATTCTAAAATAATACTTGAAAGTAAGGGCTTTTCTTATTTTAATGAAAGAATGCCTCACATCTGGTGGGGAAATTTGGAAGATTTCTATACAGCAGAGGTCCTTATGCTACAATCTGAAGTCTAGCTACTTAGAAAAACTTTTTTTTGTTTGTCTATGGATATAGTTCAGTTTTCTTGCAGGGAAAAGAAGAAGAACAACAGAGTTGTTGCTTTCTTACAAAAGAAAGTTATATTACTTTTAAAGAGAAAAAAATATTATATAACCAATATTTGTATTCATTTATTAAAATAATGAAATATTTTATAGTAAAATTTTCTAAGAATTGTTTCCATAATTGTTCCCCAAATAGCTTATTTGTGCAGAGACTTTTGAAGTTCTCATTGACATTAATGAGATATAAACTGCTTTTCCTCAGCATCTCAGTAACAATGTTACCTTTCCTGAGATACTTCAGAATCTCAGAGAAAAAAAAATCTTTCACCAGTTTACTAAAATTCATCAAATATTGTGAACATGTCTAGCTTTAATTACATGATGGAGTTAAGAGATTCAATTATTTTTCTCCTTTCCAAAAAAGCTTCATACGTTTTAGAGAGAAAAATGAAAAATAAACAAAAATAATAATAAAAAGGTAGGAGGCAAACTTCTTTTAAGAATCCAGATATATACATTGAATTCAAAGATAAAACAAGTAGCATTGCAAGATCTAAGCTCCAAATGGAAATTCACCTTTATCTATATGATAAAACTAAAACATTTAGACATGTGTCATCTACAAAATGTTAAGCTTTAAACCCAAACTTTAGAAATAGCATCTTTCTGAAGTCATAAGTATGGAAATAATACATTAGAAAAGAAGGAAAAATAATAGATTTTATTTGCAATGCTTTATAGCTAGAGGTGTGGCAGAAACAAAATATCTACATAAAAGAAAATGGTGATCCCTGCATCCAGCCTCTGAGGCCCAGCTGGTTAGACAGAGTTTGCAGATTTTCCGCAGACTTACTGAAAATGATGCTAAAATAAGTATCCTTCAGCTCACAGAGCTCTAATTTAAATGCATATCCAATCACAGTGGAACACCAGGTTTCTAGATCTCAACATTCTGGCATTTGCTCTGGAATAAAACAGAATGAAATGGTACACAAAAGTCTCATTCATATAAAACTGGCTTTTGCTGAAACCGCAAGAGTCTTGTTAGTTACTGAGCAATGCAGAGGGATCCATACGATCAATGAGCTTACACTGCACCAGCGTGTGTTAGTATTACATAGGCAAATATTCATCTGGGTGCTCTAGAAGCCTTGGCTAATCCAGTCAAAGATTGGAGTCGAGTAGAGTGGGGTAAAGTAGAGTAGAGTAGAGTGAAGTAGTGTAGAATATGATTAGGATAGGATGGGATAGGATAGGATGGGATAGGATAGGATGGGATGGGATAGGATAGGATAGGATAGGATAGGATAGGATAGGATGGGATAGGATAGGATAGGATGGGATAGGATAGGATAGGATAGGATAGGATAGGATAGGATAGGATAGGATAGGATAGGATAGGATAGGATAGGATAGGATAGGATAGGATAGGATAGGATNGATAGGATAGGATAGGATAGGATAGGATAGGATAGGATAGGATAGGATAGGATAGGATAGGATAGGATAGGATAGGATAGGATAGGATAGGATAGTAAAATGAGATAAAATACCAGAAATAATCTTGAATGTAATTACCGTTCAGAAACAGATAAAACATTTATGCCTTCTAGAACTGACGTCTCAGGTTAATTTTTTTTCTCAAAAATGTGCACTGGAAGAGTTACTCATTAACATCCAGTCCCTGTTACTGCTAATAGGATTTGTGCACCCTGCTTTGAAAATGTAGTCCTTTAGGCTGCAATACAGTTAGCATACCAAGTAGCTGCTACAAATGACCAGGAAGACTGAATATGCAGTTAAACAGCAGTGTTTTCTGAATCTGTAAGAATTGCTTGAAAAATAAACACTTGAGCTTAATCTATTATGGTCATGCAAAAGTGGCCCTCTTCCTAAGTGTCATTATGCAAGTCACCCTGACCTCTTATCTCCATGCGGATAAGTGTCTTTCAAATAACGGAAAATCTGCTAACTCTCTATCCTCTAGAGCAGAACAATAACAAAAATTGCATCATTTGACTAAATTTAGGTCTGTGTTATTAAGCATATTGCATCCATTTGTGGACTTCAGTTAACTGAGATCCACAGTATTGCTTCAAAAGGAACAGAATATTCTGTCTACAAGCCTACTGAGCCAAAAAAAAAAAAAAAGCTACTGTCTGAAACTTGTATGGTCATTTGTTAATACGTTAATAAAGGTGGTTCAAACAAGACCAAAGATATGTAGCAAGAGAGAAAAAGAACTTCTACATTCAGTTACGTAGACAACGGTTTCCTTATGAAATTGACAAGGGAGTAGTTTTCTGCTCTAAACTAACCAATCGGAGCATACTCAAGATAAGCATGAATTCTTTGAGAGAGAAATGAGAGTGGGGAATTGGACATTTTCTCTCCTCAAGAGTTACTCAAAACATTTTAATTGTACACTGTGACCAAGCAGTTTTCTTTGATCTGTATATAGAGAAAAAGAGAGATGATAAAGCATTAAATTGTATCTGTTTTGGGGCCAATAGATCAGGTCACCTTCCAGGAAAAAGTGCTATAATGGAAGCATTTATTTGAGAGTAAAATTATCCTCACTGGACTAAAAATTTAGCCAAATGGAGTCACACAATTACAGAATCACAGAAGGGTTAAGGCTGGAAGGGACCTCTGGTCCAACCCTTTCTCCAGCAGGGATGCTCAGAGCAGGGTGCCCAGGCCCATGTCCACCTCTCTGGGCAATATCTCTGGGCAACCTATGCTGATGTGCCATCACCAGCACAGTAAAGGAGTGCTTCCAAGTATTTAGATAAAGCTTTCTGTGCTTCAGTTTTTGCCCATTATCTCTTGTCCTCACACTGGACATCATTCAAAAGAAACTGGCTTGTTGCACCCTCCTTTCAGATACTTACACAGTTTGATGAGATCCCCCCAAGCCTCCTCTCCACTAGGCAGAACAGTCCCAGCTCTCCAAGCCTCTCCTCATAGGAGAGGTGCTCCAGCCCCTTCATAATCTTGACAGCCTTTCCCTGGACTCTTTTCAGTACATCTAGTTCTGTCTTGTACCGGGAGCCTAGAACTGGACGCAGTACTCCAGCAGCTTCACCAATGCTGAGCAGAGGGAAATGATCACCTTGCAACATGCTAGCAGTATTCTGCCTAATGTGACCTTGAATACCATTAGTCATCTTGGCAGCAAGGGCACATTGTTCACTCGTATTCATCTTGGTGTACAGCAAGACCCCTTGTTCTTTTTCTGCAGAGACCAAACAAAACGAGGAGTCAAAGCAAACAAAGACATCTTTGGAATAGCTCTAAGATCCAAAAGTCAAATCAGTTATAAGTAGGAATTATTGTGGTTTTCTGTAGGAACAATGAAAGTACATTTCCCCCCCATTATTATTGTCATAAAATACACAGTACACATAATCCTGAGAAGGGTTACTGGTTTTCAGCCAGTAGCTGATGATACTAAGATCAGACCACAGTCTTTGTGATGGCTGAGAAGAAAATGTATTCCACCTCGTAGAAAGGTTTTTTTCTCCATGTTCTTACAAATCAGCCACAACAGGAAAGATTACAGACTAGGCTGGGCGGCACTCAACTACCCAAAGCACATGTGAGCCAGAAGATTTATAAGCTGGGGTGTACCTTGCATGGAGCTTTCCTTTCAGATCAATGGGATTTCACAGGCATTGTAATATATTTAGTGAAGCCATAAAGTTAATTATAGTAAAATTTATACTGAAACTGTTGCCTTTTTTCTGGATAATAGTGAAAAATTAGGATCAGGATGAAACTTTTATTTATTTATTTATTTATTTATTTATTTATTACATATTTAATGAAAGAATTCCAGAATTTAAAGCCTTTCTTGATTTAGGTTCCAAAGCTTAGGATTTCACTGCTTGTGCTTTAGTATCATAGATTTCCATCCTTATTTATGCTTCTCAGAACAGAGATCCCACAGAGAGACATTCATGCTTGATTTACTTTTTAGAACAAAAGAGAACTCTTGTTCATCCAATACAGTTCTTCTGCTTAAACAGAAACAAAAGGTTTGTCAGTCTCAAACCTTCCTCCATCATCAGATTTTAAACAATTGGAAGCATCTTAAAAAGGTTTTAGTGGTTTCAGAAGTTGCTGTTTTTCCGGCCTCGTGGTGAGATTTTCATACATTTGTGTAAATTACATAGGGAGTTGATAATGTTAAGACAATGCAGTTCTCTACATTTAAAGTATGAAACCAAGTAATTTTTCAAAATTGTGAGGGAGATACCAAGAAAGGAAGAAAAAAAGTAGTTTAAGAAAAAAAAATAAACTTAAATCTGGAATCACTCAATTTTATTTATTCTTCAACTATGATGCTGGGAAACACTGCTCAGCAATGCAATTTGAAAATGCCCCCTGGAGCATGAATCTCACCTCCCCAGAGAAAAACTGCCCCTCCCTTTCTATTTACATTTACATATCGCAAAATACTGTTATGTTGTGTGAGAAGATACATGCACAAGTATCAACTTTTGTTGTACAAATACCAAGCTTGAATACAGCTTCTTCTTAAATGTTCTTAACAATTCCTTCAGAGCTAGCAAACCCTTAATTTCACAGCAAATTCCTGCAGTCTTTAGTCAGTGCTCCTGCAGTCTGTATTCAGAAAAACTGCCACTGAAAGAAATTTCCATTTTGTATGTCAGAGACATTATTGTCCTGGAGTTAAGACAGAGAGGAAGCAGTTTGTACCTTCACTCTGAGACTATCAGACAGGAAGTTCACCCTTAGTTTAATCTTCTGCACTGGTCTGCGTGATACTGGAAAGAGGCAGTGGAAGGAGTTTCTGTGCCAGCACTCTACGTGGTGTCTCAGACTAACTGGAATCTTGAGCTTCAAGGATTTTTGGCTACATTCTTTTTTTAATATTCAAGTTTGTTTTGCAATTTTTTAAAGCCCAATTAAATTTGAAGTATGCCAAGATCAGATGTAATTTACTACTGTACCGAGAAAACAGATGACAGGCTAATCTGAAAGAAGAGAAGAATTATTTGTTAATTAATAGAAAGTGCACAGGAGAAGCATTTTTAATACTGTGCAGAAGTGTGAGGAAACACCTACATCCTGTCTCATATATATGTGACTGATCAGTGGGAAAGGGCATAGTCAGATCAGAACTTCTGTAGTGTTTTATCCTATTAAGATTAACGATAGGGACTATAAGGAACAGTTCGCCTGGCTAACTTTTCTAAGTGAGAGAAAGCTACAGAAATATTCCCAAAGGAGTACCGGAGCAAAGTCAGTACCTGGGACTCAGTGAAGTGATTTTAGTTGTTCCTGTAAAATACTGTCTTTCACAGTTAGCTCTTCTGTGTTCCTGGCTTGTGTTCTTCTTGACAAATGCTCTTTGCCTTAAAAAAGAAAATTGGCTTTTTTGGACTATTTTTTAGCTTAGTTCCAATAAAGAGGGTTTCTTAACAAAGAAACTGCTTCCACTTTGTTACATGACTAGAAACTAAGATTCACATACGCATGGACAGATGTGGTATGCATGCGCATTCCTTGAGCAAGCAACATCCCCAGTAATATTAACAATGACAGTACTTAGAGTGTTTGGAATATGTATTTTTAAAACAGACAATTACTCAGAGAAGTCAGCTTTCAAGGAGTAAGAAACTTCCTCGTGAAAAAGAAGCACATGGAAACATCGCACATATAAAAGTGGAGTACCTGCGACAACAAAAGATAAAATACAGTAGTATGTCAATTTTTTTTAATGTGGATCAAAATATAATGACTACTTAATTTGAAGCATTTTAATTAATGCAGGTGAGGAAAACACACGTTCAGTGTTAAAATGGTTTCCCATAAGATGTAGATGTTAGTATAATAGTTTTCAATACAAGATTTTAGCGTCATAGTTTTCAGTTACAGCTGTATACTGAGAAGAAATTCTCTAACACTAAACAGGCAATAAACATGCATATTCCATTTCTCTGATAAATAATTACCATGAGTGAGTATAGATACAAATTACAATCTCTTCTAATAATGGCAGTTTTTCACCTGGTCTGTACACATCGCTAACCCTTCGTTGTACAGGATACCATCTGATTCTCATAAATTTGATGTCTTCAATTTTGAGGTATTCCTTGCTGAAGAAAGCATGTAAAGGATATGGTTTTGGGCAGATCTAAAAATTGCTGCATCTTATAGCCAAGAGTTTGAAACATGGAGTAGATAAGGGCAGATTTGTTGTGTTTTGGTTTGCTTGTTTGTTTTTCCAGTGAAAAATGTTATACACAGTTACTTACCTGAGGTTACATTGAATTAACCATCTGAATTTTAAGAAAATAAATTAATATTGCAACTCCTGTTTGTCATGGTTTTATGATTTTTGTTATCAGTATTCCACATCATAACATCAGGTAGTCCACTGGGAGTTAAAGAGCTAATGCTCCAGTTCTGTGGACTGTCAATATTTTTGAGTACCTGGTTCCCAGAAGAGAAGAGAAAGAACATCTCCCAGAAGACTTTCACTGTTCCATTTTCACTTTCTGTTCAGAGGGAAAGATAAAACTGCTTGGGAGTCACAAGACTGCCGCTTCTTTTTCTGCTCATCTCTGTGGTGTATGCTCCCTAGCTGTCTTGCCTTCAGCATTAGAGTAAGGCCTTCAGTTTTGGACACTCTCTCTCATTTATTTGATTTATTAGCTTCAATTCCAATTGTATTGTATTATGTTATCTCACATTCCGTTATCATATTTAGGAAATTAGTTTTGCCCCTTAGCTTGTTGCTGCTGTTTTGTTTTTAGGCCCATCTCCCTTCCTTTTACCTTTTCACTCTTCCCCCACTCCCGGGGCACGTGTCCATGAATCCCTCCACCCCAGTAATCACAGAACCAAACCAGCCCAAAACCCATGACACTATTGTAAATCTAACTTTTAGTACTGGGGGTTTCCCTTCTCTTATGGCAGCCATTTTTTCACAGAAATCAGAAGCCTTCTCTGCTGGCTGACATCTTATTTGCTTAGTTACCAGGAATCTTGCTAGAGCCTTTCTGCTCCAGAGAACCCACCTGAAAAGCATGGCCTCAAGGTATGTGCTCTAGACGTTTCACTCCTGTAAAAGATGGAAGTGCTGCCACCTTCAAATTAAAAACCTTCTGGCAACTTCATCAAGATAAAGGCAAACATTTTGTTTCAGCAGGATTTTTCTAGTGGCAATGCATGGGCTTTCATGAGCAATAAAGGCATGAAGTCAAAGTGAAGTTCAGTCAGCTTACAAGAATAAAGTATCTTACAGTTTAACGATGATTTTCTTATTTTTCGATGCCTGCAAGCCCTACTTTCTGCAAAGCTGCACTTCATGAGATCTCCCATATGCAGGGAGCAGAAAGACAGGACTGTGACCACAGGAAGGGTTAAAGCAGTAAGAGCTATAAGGCAATCTCTTGAGACAGTTACTTTTGACCAATACTTGAAGTCCAATCTCCAGGACTTCACAAGAGCAAGAACTCCTACTCATCTCCACAGAATTTCTGACTGATAGAGGAGTGGCAGGGAGAGCAATGTTCAGAGCAGTTAAAAATCTGCTCTCTCTTGCATTTTGTACCTTTATTCTTCACTTGCAAATATTCTTGATTTCATTCAGCTTTTTTTTTTTCCTATAACAAATATCCAGGCATATGCGTTCCAAAAAATGAGGAACATATGTGTTTAGATTGAAATGAGAAGGAAATAAAGCAGAAATATGTAAAGTAGCAGTTATTGTAAGATCTACCTCATTATGTTTGCCAACTTCTGAAATCTGGGAGAGCTTCCCATTTCTGTGCCTACTGGATATTCTCCAAATAGGCAATTTCAGCGCATACTCATTTGAGACTAGCAAGTCATCCAAAAAATAGGAGGATGGTACTGTCAGAGGATCGTACGTATGATAACTCTATCAAAAATAGTGTATCTCCAGTCTCCGTGTTTCCAAGTATGTCCCCCACTTTAAGTCACTTGTTACGCTCCAAACAGGAGAAATTGTTGCACATTAAGAAAGGGAGACTAAGGGGTGGAACTCAAGGAAAATCAATTGTAGAAACTATTTCTATGAATCAGGCATTCTTTCTCTTTACTTCTTTCTCCTGGTGCCCTGGCGAAGTTTGCTTGTGGGTCTGTGCACAGGGAAGGGAGCAGCTGCAGCCATGGAGAGGGGGCAGCTGTGAACAATTTGGGGGCAAAACATCTGGGTGCAGGGTGAGGGTCTGATCCGCATCCTTAGGGTCTCTGCTCTCATAAGGTATGTGGCAGCTGTCATTTATTAGGGAATGAGACAGATCATGTCTCTAGAGATAAGAAGCACCCATGCAAATCTGAGTGGGCTATACCTTCTGAGGAAGCAAGTAAGTGCAATGTCTGCATTTTCTCAGTGGTGCTGGAGTGAGGGGAGGCAAAACTGACATTCTGGGAGCTCTCCAGTTTTCCTCTGGGTCATATTATATAGATCAGTTCTATTGGATGCACCTCCTTGCTTGTATCTATCCTTTTCTGAGTATAAAGATTTAGCTAGAATTTGAATTGATTATTAAGAAAAATGGATTTTTTACTGAATTTTTCTCTAAGCTTGAGTGACTTCTGCAAGGACAAAAAAGAAAGAGGAGACAGAAAAAACTATGTGTTAGATCACTATTATTACATTTTGTAAGCAAAACAGTTCCATTCCTTAAGTCTGAAAACAGTTTTCAAAGTTAGATTAGACTTATTTTTAAGAGACGTTATAAATCCAGAAATACGATGACATTTTTTATTTCAGATTAAATAAAACATTTCCATTCAGTGATTAAATTTCTCTTTAGACTCATTTGTTTATTAATTTTCAGTTCAGTCTACCTCCCAAATAAGTAAATAACTGAATTTGCATAGAACTTGAATTCACCATGACCAATCAGGTTAAGAAAATAGTGCTTGGCAACATTCTTGGAGAGCATTTATGCTAAATGCTGCAAATTCACAGGAAAGGCTTGTATGTAATTTAAATTAAAAATATATGTATCATTTTAAATAATAATAATAAAAGAGTTTGACATTGCCATGATGGTCTAAACAGAAAGATGTGAAATGTTCTGTAGTGTTGGTAGCAAAAGAGTAGGCACAGCTCTCTTCCTTGATGGCTACACAGTCCCATCTCAAGGAACGCAACAGATAAAGTAGCTCCCAGAGCCCTCGTTGAATTCAGGAGGCAGGGCAGTCCATAGGCAGGTGAAAAGCAGGCAGCTGTTCATACTGATATCGCACCTGAGCCTCCTCCAGGCTGCATCACTGAGTCCACCACACTCTGGGATTGGGATCCCCTGATACTACTAGCCCCTTACCACAGTCTCCTCAGTGCAATTTCATGTACAGTAACAAATTTTATCTTCATTAATGAGAAAATTAACAGGAGAGACAATCTAATTTCAGACATAATAAAAACAAAACTAGATGTACTAAACAAGGTGTATAAATGCTATAGGAAACTTTTTTCACCAACAATCGTGACTGCAGTCAAAATAATCCAATCTAAATTGCTATTGAAAAACTGCATCCCACATATTTCCCATTTCTGAAGGTCACCTGCTCCTCTACCCTTACCTTAATTTCTGTTGCATTAGTTTTACAACAGTACAAGTGAGTGGCCTTTGAAAGAGTTACTTCTCTCATAAACTCATTTTAATATCAGGATCTGATTAAGTAGATGCAATCAGACAAATGCAATTCTTTTCTCAGTGTTTCAGATAAAAGTTCATGGTGTAAAGCAATCCAAGAAAAATCAGAATCACCAACTCTGCTTGCACTGTGGTGCAAAACATATCTGATTATGCTGAAAGGGCTTGTAGATTTGGTGGGAAATGCTAGATTGCAAGCAGAATATTATGTCTAAACATGACATGCAATTTATTGCACTTTCCCATATCTCACCTACATCTATTGTCAGCACTTTTCTCCCTTTTCATCCTGGTTGCAACAAGGAATAAAGATGTGATAAAAGTCAAAAGGTTGAATTTTAAAGTTACAGTCTTATGCAGATGTGCTCATTTGTTAAAGCTTAGCATTTAACCACGGGCCATGACTGGAATTTATTAACTCACTAAAAAATGATAGTATTAGGTCCTCAGCCATTGTTTAGTGACTGCTTGCTTAATTATCCATGTCTAAAGAGTTAAATGGTGGCTTTTGCTGGTTTGTAATTCTTCCAGCTTTCTGCTGGTGTGCAGTGTACTATGTATTAACAACACAGGTCATTGAGTGCCCACTGAAAGCTCACTCTGAAAGTACCAGAAGGACACATTGAACTCTTTGAAAATCTGTGTCATAATACTTCATGTGTTAACAGAATATGTGGAACAGTGATGCATAGCAAAGGACCGGCTCAGGGTGGACATCAAAGTGCCCTGTCTTGCCAGTGAATGCTAGAGTGAAGCACTGTAATTTTATTCCAATTATACTCTTAGTGCCATGATGTCACAGCATAAATTTGTACTTTTGCATGCAGCTCATGCTGGTGTGATGACAGCTCTTAAAATATTGAGTGATTGTGGACCCGTCAGCATAAAATTATTCTAAGATGGTGCCTTTATTAGTGCTTCAATAAATGCCATTCTTCTTGTGTTCCAAGGTGGCATTTGCAAATGAGCTAATTTCTCAGCAGTAAAATAATTGTGTTGCATTTATTTTGCAAGGTGGGAGTGAAGGGGGGGGGGAGAAGAAAAATGCTGTTATATAAAAGGGGTTCTTTTGCCATCAAAACTACGTTCTCTGTAGTTAGGCAAGTTTAAAAAAGAACACATTAACTAAATGACTGTACAATTATTTAAATGAGCTTTGTGCTTTATAAAGCCATGGAAGGATATAAACACTTTTTCAAGCCATCTAACAAAAGATGTGACAGCCCTCTCACAAGAAATGTTTCCTGAAAGTCGAGCGCAAACTATGTTTGCTGATTGATGACAGATATTTTGGGGTTCAAAGCGTATCTCTCTCAACAAACTAAATCCAAACCAGATGTCAGTTAACCTACTTCATATGGCCAAACAGATGAGAAGTTAAGGCAAGTGGAGAAACAGGTTTTAAACTATACCTGTTTTCTTTTACTGATTGTAATCTTGAAAATAGACAGAAGGATTCAGAGAAAATGAGAAACGAATGGAGAAATTGAAGTTCTGACTTAACAGGATAGACCCATGCTGACTGTTTCCTTGATGTGTACATGGAGCAACTCATCTGAGAATATTTTATGACAAAATACACTTCTTATTGAATGTTTAGGTAGTTAGTCGTAGAAAACTATGATTTCCCACATTTGATACTTATTGCTCACAAATCTGAAATTAGTTCAGGCATTAAAAATATGTAATTTTTTAAATAAAATTTTTAGAATGATCTCACAAATATGGTTTAAAATGAATTATTCTGTGAGCCAAGTTACAAAGACTCTTTTCAAAACTGTAAGTCCCTTTCCTTCCTCCATCCCAAGACAGCAAAAAAAATAGTTACTAAACTTAGAATTTATTCAGTCAACAAAATATTATTTTAAATAAAAATTAAAAGTATTTGAAAATCCTTCATTATAAAGTATGTTACCAGCATTTGAAAAATAAATATTTAATATTATCCCCTTAGTTTTACATTGGGTCTCAGTGTTTTTTAAGCTAGAAATACTCAGAACACATCTGCAGTAAAATTACAATGAATGCTAGTTTTACTGAATACGTCTTAAAGAAAGAATATAATATCATCACATTAAAGAAGAAAATGGAAGTTCAATAAGAGAAAAAAAATATTTTTCTCTAATGATTCTTAAGGCATGTAGTTTTTACATATAACATCAAATGCTGAATAAGGCTTGATTGAATCAAAGCTTGCAACAGTGTTTTTTGCTCTGTGAGAACAGGTTATGCTTAAACACAACCAGTCATAAACTTAACAACGAGGGAAACTGAAAGCAAACTGACAATAACTCCAAAATTGCAGGAGGTACCTGTGGAAAACTATAGGAATCAGCTAGCATTTTTAAGTTCATTTCTGTTAGCTGTCTGCCTGCTGTATCTACAGCTAGATATCAGAATGAATTACATCCAATTAATGTCTAGATACTGTAAATATAAAAGCAAACAGATCAGGAACTCACGTTACTGTTTGATTAAACTGTGAGTCTTTTGCTGCTAACACAAGACGTTATCGGCACCTATGTAAAAAAATTCACTTTAAAATTAATGTTTCATAAGTAGCTGAAATATTCCTGGTAACAGTAATTCAAATGCCTACATAGGATGCAATGATTGGCCATGAAACTGTTGATTTGTGACTGGCAGTTGACTTAGCTCTTGGTCTCGAAAACCTTTTAGAATCTCAGCTACCAGCAGCACAATTATCAAGAAAGAATGGTCTTTTCCATCAAATATAGTAAGATCAAAAATTCATAGGTAACTGTCAGTCATTCCTAATAAATCCATCACCATTACAATAGCACTGATAATATTTCCTACACAGAAAGGGAAAATGTTGATTACAATGTAAGTAACCACACTAGTAAAAATACGAAACCATTCAGGAAATTTCTCCTGACAATCTGATGAAATAACAGACCAGCTTGCCTGCAAATTTTTGGTTTGGAGGCATCCTAGATTATTTTAGCTGTTTTGCCTCTGCATTTAGTAAAATTTTACAGCTGAGCTTGTGTACAGACATTTTAGCATCCACACTGATGAAATATCTGCATAGCAAGTAAATTGCTTTTTTATTATCCAGTGAAAAGATCGATGTAAGTATTATTCCCTTAACTAGCTAAGGAGGACCTAGAGATATGGGGAACTGGGAGACTGGGAGGAGCAAAGGAGAGGCAGAACAGCTCTCAGGGGCACTACAGTTATATTAGAAACATTTCTGATCTTATTATTCATTCCCTTTCCTCAGAAAACAGCTTAAAAACAGGCAAGGGAGCATTAAGGTCATCAAAGAAACATAGGAGGGAGAACTTCAATCAGTGGTTTATTGCAAATAGGGAGCAAGGGACAAGGAGAAAACAAATATGTAGGGTACATGACTGGAAAGACAGAAGTCCAGATTTACAAAATGACATGTTCTGGCAAGGCCGTAATCCAAAAATTAAATGAAGCACAACAATTGTATATAGAGAAGTGATTAATAAATATTGATTTTTGTTTTCATTTTTGTTTTCATTTCTATAGAGAAAATTAATAAAAAATATCTTTTTTTCTTGAAGCTTGAAAGAAAATATGGAAAAATATTCTTCAGGTAGAATATAAAATATAATCAATCCTTAAAAAAGGATTCAAACATCTTATTCACAATTAATTTCTTCTCAAATATTACTTTGGAAAACATTCTGTAAGTGATAAGTGAGATCTCCTGACCTTTTCAAAAGAAAGTCAAAGCAATTAAAACTGTTTGTATTAATTAATATATCTGTGTGAACCTATTCTTATTTCAGTTGAATCCAAGGTTTTGGTAAAGTAATTTGTCCTGCTGAAAATGTTACCCAGCTTTGATTTGCAGAAAAATAAATTTTAATGGAACAAACACAAGATGTGTAAGGGAGGTGCACTCCCATGCTACCAGATTTAGAGAATCAGATTTATCAGAAAAGACTTCTGTTTCACTAACACTTAAAAAATACACAAATTTATGACTTTGAAATATTAAGATTCAAGTACAAGTGTTCCTGCAACTAGAGTTTAAGTGGGTTTAGCCCCAGTTTTGAGGATATTCTTAAGAAGCTAGAGCTAACTATGGAGTAGCATTCCTGATCCAGCCACTTGCTGTGACAGAAATCATGTTTTGAAAATTTCCTTTGATTTGAAAGTCTGAACTTTCTTACTACTCAAGAGGAAGACATACTCCCATGTGAGAGAATTAAAATGAGCATGAAAGGCCATGGTGTTGAAGTGGTGGCCCTCTGAGGACAGGGCAGGCTATTTGGAAGCTTTCCTGAAGTCAAGGATTCTCACAACGATTTGTGATCTGAAGACTTCATGAACCAGATGCCATGTCCAAGCAATTAGAAGAGAAGAAGGTTATCACGAGTAGTCAGCATGGATTCACCAAGGGGAAATCATGCTTGACCAACCTGGTAGTCTTCTATGATGTCATCACTGGCTGGGTAGATGGGGGGAAAGCAGTGGAGGATGTGTATCTTGACTTCAGCAACACATTTGACGCTATCTCCTACAGCATCCCTGTAATGAAGTTTAGAAAGTGGAGGATAAATGAATGGAAAGTGAGGTGGGCTGAGAACTGGCTGACTGCCAACACTTGGAGAGTTATGATCAGTGGCATGCATTCTGACTGGAGGCCTGTAACTAGCAGTGTTCCCCAGGGGTCAGTGCTGGGTCCAGTCTTGTTCAACAACTTTAATGACCTGGATGATGGGATAGAGTCCACCCTCAGCAAGTTTACTGGTGATATGAAGCTGTGAGGAGTAGCTGATACACCAGAAGGCTGTGCTGCCATTCAGATAGACCTGGACAGGCTGGAGAGTTGGGCAGAGAGGAACCTGATGAGGTTCAACAACAACAAATATAGATAGGGTCCTACACCTGGAGAGAATTAACCACATGCATCAGCACACTTTAGGGGATGACCTGCTGAAAAGGAGCTCTGCAGAAAAGGACCCAGATGTCCTAGTGGACTACAGATTGGCCATGAGCCAGCAGTGTGCCCTTGTGGCCAAGAAGACAAATGGTATCCTGGGGTGCATTAAAAAGAGCATGGCCAGCAGGTCGAGGGAGGTGATCTTCCCCCTCTATTCTGCCCTACTGAGTACACTTTTAGAATACTGTGCCCAATTCTGGTCTCCCCAGTTCAGAAAAGACCAGGATCTCCTAGAGGGAGTCCAGAGGAGGGCGACAAGGGTGATAAAGGGCCTGGAGCATTTCGCATATGAGGAAAGGCTGAGTAACCTGGGTCTGTTCAGCCTAGAGAAGAGAAGACTGAAAGGAGACATGATCAATCTTTATTAATATCTAAAGAGGCAACTGGATGAGGCCAGACTCTTTTCAGTGGTGTGTAATGCTAGAACAAGGAGCAATGGCCAAAAACTGGAACATAGGATGTTCCACAAAAATATGCAGATGATCTTCTTTACAGTGATGGTGACAGAGGACTAGAACAGGCTACCCAGAGAAACTGTGGACTCTCCTTCTTTGGAGATACTCAAGACCCTTTTGGACATCTATCTGTGTGATTTACTGTAGGGAACCTGCTTTATCAGGGGGTTGAACTTGATGATCTCTAGAGGTCCCTTCCAAACCCTGCAATTATGTGATTCTGTGATTCCCAGTCTTCCACCACAGCAAAATTTAAGGACCATGACCCTCAATGTCAAAACAACAAATGGTCACAGGGAAAAAACAGGGCCATAAGGTCACTGAGATAAAATATAGTTCAAATATGATTTCTCATATCCAGGCAAAGTACTTTTGCCACCTGACTTATCATCTTAGCCATACAAGGTAGAGATGCTCTTATGGCAAACAGTTAAACTGAAAAATAATCATGACTTCAGTAATAAACTGTGCCATCTCTTTATGGCTTGATTTTCAAAATGCAGATCATTTGTAAATACTATTTAAAGAAATATGATCTACAGATACTGATAATTTGCAGCATAAAATAATCCCCATCAATTCAGTTTTTCAGACCAGACTACTTTTAGTGTAGACAAAATGCAGACATCAATGTGCAAAAGTGTCATTGAAGAAGTGAGGATCAGCAACAGGCAGAGACAAACCTGGCTACTAATTCACGAGTGGAAGCCTTTGATCTGCTATCTCCAAATCCATTCCAGTCTTGTGTATGAAGCAGTTTTCCTTTTCTAGCTATTAAATGCCCTTTTTCTTCTTTTTCAAATTCCTCCTAGCACGTACCTCTTTGTACAGTTTTGGCTCCTTAATTTAAATCATGAATAATAATCCTTACATACTGCCTTTCCTGAACTGTTGTCTTGTGTTTTGCTATGAATTTCTCATATCTCATTTTGACCGTAAGCTTTTCAGATAGAGCATTCATCTTGTAAATTTATGGTGCTGCATGTGTGTTTAATGCTAATAACGTGCAGTGGCAGGGCAGGGCAGATTCATAAGCAATGCCCTGAAAAAGAGGCAGCTATTGAATTCATAATCTGGCACTTCATATTCACAAGAGAGGAAAAAGCTGTCATCTCGGAATGGGGGAATCTGCTATAAAAAGAACACTTTTTTTTCACTAATGGTTATCAAGAATTCATACGCTCCACTTCATTATCACTTCCATGTAGTAGTGACTGCTTCCTAAAATTACTCATACCATAAAGCTGTAAGTCTGTTTGATCACCACTATTTGTTAAAAGTTTCCCAAATAAAAAGGAAATTAGACCAAAGGCATTTGAACATAACACCCACACATTCCTGCCCATCAAAATTCATGGTACAGGGAACAAAACAAGTTGGTATGTAAAATGAGGTAGACAAATACCTCACTGACACTTAAGAAAGAGCATCAGAGTCACAAAAGAAGGGAAAAAGGAAGTAGAGTTCTGGATATGTTGAATGAAAATGCTTGGGAGCTGTAGTGTTGAAAGTGAAATGAAAGACCGAAGGTAAGGAACTTGTAGAAAAACTAATATGTTTACCGAATTGTTGAGGGCCAAAATATAATTTTTGAAGAGCCTGTTTAATTTAAGCTCCAGTCTTACAATAAGCTGAGCACTTCTTCAAGATACTTCTACTCACTTTTCAGCAGAGACAGCAGTTCCAGGCTGCTACATCTTCTAAAGGAAATCCAAGAATTTACTTACAGTTACAGGTGAACCTCACTGAGTATGCTCAGATGCTTCTTAAAAGCATTAGCTAGAGGTAGCATTAAAAATTAACAACTCTCAGAAGGAAAAAAGAAGAATAAGAAAACAATAGATAGAATTTACTGGGGGATCTGTATCAGGGAACATGAAAATTGGCTGGAAAATATACCCCCAGTTAATCAGGGTTTCTTGCTCCTGCAGGAGCACTTCCAATGTTGCTTAGTGGTTTCCAGAGGCAGCAGGTACAGCACTATTCACATCTACAATTGAGGCATGGTTTTCTCCAGGCTCCCACTTCTACCACAGAATGCCATCCCCATGATGCTCCTCCAAGGGCTCCAGAGGTAGACCTTACAGTATGCCTTCTTAAGCTGCACTTCCTTCAGTACAGCTCCCTAATTGCAGCATAGCAGGAACCTCAGGATGGAGTTTGCTGGTGTACTAGCCTGTGGTAGTTGCATTGCACACCATGTCTGTGATATTATCTAGGATTAATTTTTAATTTATTTTTGTTCCTCTGCACTCTGCTAATAGGCTGTTTTCTGGAGTAATCAAGTTACAGACAACTAAAATTTCTGTGCTATAGCAGGCCTGTTCAATCCGCATCCTGCCTGTCCAATCCACATCCTGCAGGCTGCATGCAACCCAGCACAGCTCACCCTGTAGCCACCACCTACCCCACACCATCAAGCTAAAAACAACAGAAAAAAAAAAAGAAAAAAAAGATACAGTAGTGAAATAAGAATAAAACTGAGGATTGCTGAGGTAAAGGAAATAATTTTTATATTTCTCCCAACATTTTCATATTCTGTAACTTACCCCTCCAGCTTTATAGTATTTGACTGTAGTAGTCACATACTAAAAGTTAAAAACATAACTTCTCTACTATTACCTCCCTGAATGATGTTGGTACAAGGAGATTTCATTCTTGGCTCTGGCTTGGATGTCACAGTAATAGACACTGAATGTGTGTGGTAGGTAAACACTTTTACAGGTCTTCTCCACTTAGAATATATTCTTTATGCAATGTATAAAGTACATTATTGCCCCAGTGGTGTAACAGGACATCAGAAGAATTTGGTTTCAGTGTATGTTCTTCAAAAAGTCCATGCATTTCTAAAGACAGACATCACAATTAAACTTCAAGGAAAGCAGTCATCCCATCTTATGAGTCAAATTCAGCATGATGTTATATGTCCCCAAAGAATCTTTTTACATCCCATGAAAATATATTCATAAATAGAATAATAGAATCAGAGTCATTTGGGTTGGAAGGGACCTTAAAGACCACCCAGTTTCAACCTCTTTGCCATGGACAGCACTGCCACCTACCAGATCAAGTTGCCCAGGGCCTCATCCAGCCTTGCCTTAAACACTCCCTGATAAAGAGTCTCTCTCTAGCCTTCTTGTAGACCTCATATAGTCTCCCCAGAGACTTCACCAGGCTAAACAACTCCAGTTCCCTCAACTGTCTTTGTAGCAGAAATGCTGAAGCTCTCTGATCAGCCTTGGAGCCCTTCTTTGGACCCACTCTGTCAAGTCCATGTCCATCGTATATTGGGTGCCCAAGTTCTGAACTCTAGAGCTTCTCATCAACCAACAGTCCAAGTCTTTTTTCTTCTCCACAGGGTTGTTCTCAATCCATTCTTTGCCCACTCTGTATTTGTGCTTGAGATTGCCTGACGCAGGTGCAGGATCTTGCACATAGTTAAAGCAACTTGTCTGAAGATATCTGCAGATGCTTGGGTTGTGGCCACATGAGCTTTGGCTTTGAAAATCTAACTCTAACACAGACAAAATTGTGTAAAGTACTAGCTTGGGCTTTGCACTGTGCTAGGAAGAGTTTTTGTTTTCTAGTTCGATATAACCCGCCTACACCACGTGCAACATGTAGCTGTGCAGCATAAACATAGCTAAAGCATGAGGTAAGAAAGAGCGAATCCATTCAGGAGAACAGAAGTCATAAAAGACACTTGCTTCAAAAGGAGCCATCAATCTTACCATGGTTGAGAGCTTAGAGGGCCAATGAAATGCTTTGTGAGCAGGAAAAATACAGCAGATAGTGGAGAGGATGTTGGACAAATCCGTTTGTAAAACATGTCTCTTTAAAAGATGGAAAGCTTAAAGGCTTTCATGTTTTAGAGCATGTCTGGGAGCTGCACTAGAATAAGTTTGTAGCACTGGCCAAGAGAGGCTTGTGGCCTGAAGTATAAATCAAGCAAAAGGCTCTTGACATCCTAACTCTCTTGAGTTAGGATAATTGAGGAAATTGAGATAAAAGGGCTGAGGTTTAGTACATGTGACAAGTATAGGCATTTTTACTGCTGAAAATTCCATATGAAACTTTTATGACCCTATTCACACTAAAGGGCTTTCTTCAAGGCTGTGGGCAAGAAATTAGCCACAGAGTTTCAGTTAACATCAGTGGCAGCTGAGCAGCTGCTAGTAATTTCCAGTTAGTTTTCAGTAAGAGTTCCTTCCACTGTAGCCGCTTCCATCTGCAGGAAACCACAGAGCAAAACAGTTCCTTTTAAACTGCAGTAGGGCAGGAAATTTTGACTTGTTTTCCACTTTTCATGGAAGGGACTTCCCTCAGGAAGTTTACAAAAAAGCAGCAAAGGCTTCTTATCAGTTTATTTTTCTGCTTAGATAAAGACTGTGTAATGCAGCCTAGAAAATGCTGTTTCTGAAAGGCTTCCAAAGACAAACCAGGCCAGTGTACATTCAATAACAGATAGTCCTCTTAATAACGCAAACTCAAAATGGAGGATGGGGCCAATGTTCTCTTCTGCAACTCACCACTATGACACAGTTTGTACTATTCCTTCCTTCTGACAGTTCCACCTCTCCATATCACTGCAGCTTCCTGAGCACTTTTCCTTAGGGAATAGCTTCTCCAGTCTCTCCTCTTTATGAAAAGTAGCCTCTTACCATGATATCCCTTTTTTCCTCCACCTCTTCCTCATGGAAATGTATTCTGGCACGTTGATTTAAATGCCATGATGGTATAGATAAAGAAACATGATGGATCAGCTGCCCTATGACTAAAATGATCAAGTAATAGGAAAAGATCAATAATTCAGGACCCCTAAATATCACAAATTAAGCTTCTCCTTGCAACAAAAATAGTTACTATTATTTTTCTGCCATTGAGAAACCCATTCTACACATTGGAGGAATCCATCATACCCTTTCAAGCAAGTACAGATGTACCTGGCCATCATTACCATGGTAATATATGAACAGGCTTTTTGCTGGAATCATGGAATCATAAAATCATAGAATGTCTTGGGTTGGAATGGCGGGGGTTGGAAGAGACCTTGAAGACCATTTAGTTCCAACCCTTCTACCATGAGCAGGGTTGCCACTCACCACATCAGGCTGCCCATAGCCCCATCCAACCTGGTCTTGAATGCCTCCAGGGATGGGGCATCCACAGCTTCTCTAGGTAACCTATTCCAGTACCATACCACGCGCATCATTATGAATTTCTTCCTTATATCCAATCTAAATCTCCCTTCTTTTAGGTTAAAATCATTGCCCCTTGTTCTACCTGTTGTAGTAGGTGTGTCACGGAGCTCGAGCTGTAACGCAGAAGGTCCTTCCGCATATGCTTGCTATTGGTTCACCTACTTTGCTTGAACCTGTGTCGTAGGCACCGGGGGCTGTGCTTCTTTGTTTTCATAACCAAGGACACAACAACTCCGTGTATGGTCTTTTGGAAGTGACAGGTCAGAAGCCGGAGATTCAATATGGTTGGCCAGGAGCCTGCATGAGCTTCTGGAACAGTCTAGTAAAAAGATAAGAAATACTATATAGTTCTGTAGCTTTTACCAATAAACGCCATTTTGCTGCTCATCATATTGATGTTACGTGCAGTTGCTGGCCAGGAACCAGGTTTAGGTTCTCTACGTGCAAGAATAATACTAAAAGGGTCACCGGAGTTCGGTAACACCTACCACTCTTTCTCTGTGTAAAAAAGTTGGTCTCCATCCTGCCTATAAGCTCCCTTTAAATACTGGAAGGCCAGAAGAAGGTCTTGCCAGAGCTTTCTGTTCTCCAGACTGAGCAAGCCCAGCTCCCTCAACCTTTCTTTATAGGAAAGGTTCTCCAGCCCTTAGATCAGCCCTGTAGCCCTACTCTGGACCTGTGAATTACTTTCTTATAATCCATCTGTGGCTGCTGTACACTTAGATAAAATATTTTAGTTGCATTTTTTGTACAATATTATTCTATCCAGGGCTTTTGCTTTCTCTTTGTTTGGAGTTTGGAGTATTTTTGGGATTTGTTGTTGTTGTTGTTCTTGTTAGGCTTTTTTAGTTTAGTTTAGTTTTGTTTTGAGTAGAGTAGAGTAGAGTAGAGTAGGATTTGATATCATGTTTATATAATTTTCCCTCTTATTATTTTTAATATTTAATTTCTGTTCTCTGTATTTCTAATAGTATACGTTTTTAACATGAGATACACATCCATGAGCTCATCATGGGAATAAGATTGTACCATTGTAAATCTCTGGGAATCAAGATGGCTTACAAAATTCATATTAAGAATTATTTGAAAGTAATGTTGAACTGAGCACTAAAATATTCTCTGAAGCCCTGCCTACATAGTTCCTGTGTGTCCCATAGGAAATGACATCATATTTCTCATCTCACTAATATGATGCCGTGGGGATCTTTCCAACACAAAAAAAGTTGTTTTATTAATCTTATGGAGGAACTGGACAGTATAATAAAGAGTATAATACTACACCAATTTAAACTACTGCTAGTTATCAGATATAGTAAACTTCTGCCTGAAGGCAAGTTTGCCATTCAGAAGAGCTCTGCTGTTACTGAACTTGCCCCAGTAAAGTCTGCTGACACAGCATAACAAAGGTTTAGCCACAGATTCAAAGAGAATACTTCAGGTCCTCACCATCAATGACGATGTCTTTGTGGTGCCTCACCACCACTGAAACAGTCCTGCTTACCTGCACAGTCTGCTCATCAGGATTAGATGGACACCAGTTTCAAACTATCTGGAAATTAAGTTTCCAGTGTGGCAGAGTGGATTGCACCTAGAATTATTCTCATGCTTGGACTGAAACAGTGGAAGTCAAGCCTTGATAAAGAAAAGACCCTATCCTGCAGTTTCCCACCCACACCTATTTTATCCCATTTGAGTGGAGGAGTTATTATTGAATTGTGTCATGTCCCCCTGTTATCAGCTTGCCATTAGAGTATTTCACTAAACCATCTAAATTACTAAAACCTCGCATTTTAATCCCTCATAAATACTGACTGTAATCAATTCATTGTCAGGCAACAGCTGCAACATTCACTATAACTGGTTCCCAGAAAAAAATAATAATAATTCTGAAAAATGTTAATATCTTCAGGCTTCAACTGGAAGATTAATAATCAAAATTTTAACTTACTCCCTTATTTTCCCAAAAAAACTTTAAGACAGGTTGACCTGTCAAGAGCAGTAGCACTACTGATCCAGCTGAGACAGATAAAGAGGTTGTATATTCTCATTAATACCATAATTGGCACCTGGAATCTGTTCAGAAATTCTGATTTACTTTGTGGCAGAGGATTATGGCTGAATTTGGAGTTCTTTATGGTCTGCAGAGGCTTGTGAAATTCAAATATAAAAACTGTCAGTTATTCATTTCACAAAACATCCTACCTTAGACTAATCCAAAGAAATATGAACAAGTGCTTGAGGGGATGAAAATCCACAATATGTTTTGGTAGCTAGCCACTTACATTGCCATTCTTGGGTAGAGTTTCTCTCTGAGCTTCTAAAGTAACCTAGGAGGTATCAGGACTCAGTTCTTAGCAGACTTTCAACACCCAGAAAAAACAGTCAGCCAGAAACCTCTAGTATTTATGAATTATTAATGCTGTCATCCTTTATTTTTTCCTTTTTCCCTAGTTTTGCTTTTGTGTGTGTGTTCACCTGAGTAATTCAACAGACTGATAGAGACATGAATAGATATGCTAACCAGAACTAAGGCTAACCTTTAAAGTTTGTTAAAGCTGTCACTTTCAGTGAAATACTTTCATTTTTCTTTTTCTGAAATGGAATACAAACCTTATTTGTACAATTGATGCCAGCAGGCGTGCCCCCAGGAATTAGTTTTTAAGATTTTTTTAATGCAGAAAACAGGTTAGGAAAGGTGTCAGTTTTACAATCCTCATTTATAGTCCCTGTCACAGGAACATGTTCATGTTGTGCCAGTAGCTTCTCTCAGTTCTCATTACAGTTGCTGTCATCCAAAAAGAAGTATAGGGTTTGGAATGTCTCATGCTGTCTCTTTGAAATAGCAGAATCTGAGGGGGGAGAAGGAGAGGGGAGGGGTTGGGAAGGAGCTTGAGACTTCAGATGCTGCACCAGCACATGTGTTGGAAGTGGAAGGAACATTTCATCAATTAAAACTGCAGTTAGAAAATTACGAGAGCTGCTCCAGAAGTAATGCCTCCTATTTTATATTGTTGGCCCATGGCAGATGTTGATGATATGGCGGTGGAGATTGAACCTTCCCACCAATATCCCCTTACATTTTGTTGCCATGCTACAGATGGCAGCAGAGGAGCAGTCTGACACAATGGTGTCTGACATGGAAGTGTGTATGAAGCAAAGGGTTGTCACTGAATTCCTCCATGAGAAAAAATTAGCACTCACCAACATTCATTGATGCTTATTTCGAAAAAAGTAGATCACAACCTATTCTGACTGGAGATGACACAAGGACTTATTTTGTGGGAACTAAGCAAAGATAGCACCATCTAGGGTTTCTAGAGATACTTAGTTGTTACATTAATCTTGTTTCGTTTTGTTTCAGTTTTTAATTGATATAATCTACTCTGTCACCAGAAGAAATATCTAAAAATATATTATTGGATCAGCTAAATTGATTTATAACATTTTCCAGGCAATTATGCTTTATTGTTCCTTAATTTTATTTTCTTCTTTTATTCTGAGGAAATATATGTATACTTTATATATATAATTTCAATAACTCCTCCTAAAGACTACTGTTTTTATAATAATTTACTAAGCATTGCATGCTTGAGGCCAGTTTTATCTTTCAACTATACTACCACTATTTCCAAGAAACAAATGATAACTCGTGTTATGGTCTTTCACCCAAATGATCACACTAGGCTGAAAATATATATATAACTCTTTGACAGATATGAGAATCTCCTACAGATCCTAAACTATCCAGAATATCCAGAAAAGTCTATAAAAATCCCTCATGCCCCTGATAGGCAAGAAGATGAGTATGGAGCTGGGGTGAAAGACTAAAAGTTATCACAATACAACTTAGATTTGTTCACTGGTATCACAGTTAAAAAGGAGAGCTACCGTTTTTCTTTTTTTATCCTTATCAGTTCATAACATCAGAAGAAACTGATAACAATTCATAGGGTATGAAAGTTAGGCAAAGACAGAAAGGTGGCTTGGCTAAGACCACGCGCTGGCCAGTTGCAAAGTCAGAAACATAGTGAACTAGCTTGAAATCAAACCTTCCCACAGCAACTAACTTGAACCACTATTCCAAACAGTCAGACAAGAAACATATTTAAAGTGTCCAACTGCTCTTTCCAATGAAAAGTGTAATAGCTACGCATTTACTTCATGAATATATAGATGTAAAATCTTGTGAAATGATTCATGTCTAAAATTAGAAACGACAAGTTGCTACTTTTCTAAGTTAAGCAAGATAAAATAGTGCATTACATTCCTGTTTATAAGTAAGTGTTAACCGCATGGTTTTTACTACAAATTTATACCAATGACAGGAACTTCATTCTGGAGCAAGGAACTGATATTTCGCATTTCTGAGTTTCATCTATATGCAAATCTTACATTTCTTTTTTTACTCTTGATCCATCAGAGACCATCCAAAACTGTAGGAGACAAGAAATAGGAAACTGTGAGATGACTAGGAGTCATGAAGCCATAAAAGTAGCTACTTTTGTGTAGTGTTATGAATTGAAATAATTTTTTGTAAGATTCAGGTATTCTTTCTCCTGTCCTGCCATGTTCCTGGAAGTCTGTAGAGAATTATGATCACCAAAGAAAAAAATGTGAACAATAACTTAAATTCTAGCCAAGCACGGAATAATTTCTTCTGTTCTAGAGAATTTACACAAGAGACTATCACAACAAGGAAAAAGTTGAGAATGTGCTTGTCAGGAATGAATAATCCCTTCTTTCTTTCCTTTTTTCCATGTTTCTATGTGTGCATGTCTGAGAGGGTCCACTTGGCTTCTCATCTCCAAGGAGGCACTGAACCCTGGGAGTTGTCCACCTGCTAGGGTCTTACTGAACAGAAATTAAAGAGTTCATCTCAGTTATTCATGACCAGGAACTTATGTTCACTCAGAATCTTTTGAAATAGAAATTGCTAGTTGACTATGCATAGTTATGAGCAATAATTTTCAGGCTCCATGGTAATCTTCTCTTACCAGTTCCAGATGGGCACACAATATTGGAACACCAAGGTTGTAGTACAGAATTTGCTAGGTTTGTAAATCATCATAAAACTCTACACATACTTAGTTCTATGAAAATACATAGCATTAGAGGAGAGGTAATGTATAAATGAATACATTACACCTAACCTCCATTACAGCTCTGAGACTTCACAGAGTAGGTCACAGGAATGAGAGAAAATGTTTGGAATGAGAGAAAATGTTTGAAATGAGAGAAAGTGTTTGATTGCTAGAATGTTGCTAGCATTCAAGTTATCCAAGAAATTGCATATTCACTATTCTTTAGTGTTAACTCTGACTTTTTGTATTTTAATTTCAAACCAAATTGTGTTATTTCGATCATGCTGGCATCAACATTGCTATTAAAAAGAATAGTAAATAGTTTATCAAAATCACAGTATTAAGATCTCTAATTACACATGCTTTGTTCTCCTCCATGTGTTATCCAATATGATTTGTTAACATTTGTGTCATATATCACAGCTGTATTTCCAATTGTCATGGATGTGGATGCTATAGACAAAATATGAGGTTCAAGAATGATAATTCCTGTACCAGGAACAGAACAAAAGCTGAAACAGAATTTTTTTTCCACTCCCCAATTCTACAACTTCATAATCTTTTTCTTAATGAAACCTTCTGTTGCCTGCAGTGGAAAGTCATAGAAAAGGTGGAACAAGGCTACAAATTAAGAAAATCTATGGATAATTTTTCTAAGGAGATTTTCATTGCAAGAGGAGAGATTTAGCAGCTGGTTCTTAAATGAAGAATGTAAAGACAGTCATAAAATCAGAGAATCACAGAGTAGCCTAGATTGGAAGGGACCTTAGAGATTATGTAGTTTAAAGCCCTCAGCTGTAAGCATGGGTGCCAACCACTTAATCGGAAACTATATCTTGATGCTCAGGGTTGGGGCATCCCCAACTTCTTCCACTGCCTTATCACCCTGAGTGAAAAATTTCCCCCTGATATCTAACCTGAATATCCCCTCTTTTAATTTAAAACCGTTCCCTCTTATCACTATCAGACCATGTAAAAAGTCTGTCTCCCTCCTGGCTATAAGCTTTTTTAAGAGCTGGAAATCTGCAGTTATGTCCTTCTGAATCCTTTTTTTCTCCATGCTGATCAAGCCCAGCTCCCTCAGCCTACCATCATAGAAAGAGGTGCTCCAGCCCTCTGACCATCTTCATGGCTCTCTTCTGGACCTGCTACAACAGCTTCAGATCTTTCTTTTGCTGGGAGCCCCAGGTCTGGGTGCAGAACTCCAAATGAGGCCTCACAATGGCAGAGAAGAATGGGACAATCACCTCTCTTTGCTGCAGAAAAGGACACTGCTCCTGCCCTGCTACACTGCTCCAGCACCATGCCCAGCCCTAGCTCCACTGTAGCTGTCCTGTTCTGAGGCCTGTTCTGTTTAATATCTTTAGTAACAACCTGGATAAGGGAATAGAGTACACTCTCAGTAAGTTTGCAGTTGACACCAAGCAGGTAGGAATTGTCGATCTACCTGAGGGTAGGAAGGCCCTAAAGAAGAATCTGGACAGGCTGGATGACTGGGCTGAGGCCAGTGGGATGAAGTTCAACAAGACCAAGTGTTGGCTTCTGCACTTTGGCCATAACAACCCCAGGCAATGCAATAGGCCTGAGGCAGAGTGACGGGAAGACTGTGTAGAGGAAATGGACATGGCGGTATTTGGTCAACGCTCAGCTGAATATGAGCCAGCATTTTGTCCAGGTAGCAAAAAAGGCCAATGGCATCCTGACTTGTATCAGAAATAATGTTACCAATAGGAACAGGGAAGTGATCATCACCCTGTACTCAGCACTGGTGAGACTGCACCTTGAATTCTGTGTTCAGTTTTGGGCCCCTCACTGCAAGAAAGACATTGAGGCTCTGGAGTGTGTCCAGAGAAGGGCAACAAAACTGGTGAGGTGTCTGGAGCACAAGTCCTATGAGGAGCGGCTGAGGGAACTGGGATTGCTTACTTTGGAGAAGAGGAGGCTCAGTGGAGACCTTATCATTCTCTAGAACTACCTGAAAGGAGGTGGTGACAAGGTGGGAGCCATCCTCTTCTCCTGCGTAACTAGTGACAGGATGAGAGGGGATGGCCTCAAGTTGCACCAGGGGAGAATCAGGTTGGGTACTAGGAAAAATTTATTTGAGAGAGTGGTCAGGTGCTGGAATGGGCTACTCAGGGAGATGGTTTTGTCGCTGTTCCTGGAGGTGTTCAGAAACATTAAGATGTTCTACTAAGGCACATGATTTAGTGGGGAAATATTGGTGGTAGGTGGACGATTGGACTGGATGATCTTGGAGGTCTTCTCCAAATTTGCTCATTCTATTATTCTATGATTCTCTTGCTCTGCTGGCCACTCCTCATTTGATACAGCCCAGGATGCTGGCTCACGTCCAAATTTTCATCCACTAGGGCCCCCAAGTCCTTCTCAGTAGTGCTCCTCTCAGTGAAGTCTTCTTCCAGTCTGTACACATATCTGGGATTGCCCCAATCCAAGAATAACATCTTGCCCCAGGCCTTCTTGAATTTCACTGGGATTTCATGGGCTCACTTTCAAGCTTATCCTAGTTCCTTTGTATGACATCCTTTCTTTCTACTATATCAAATGCACCACTCAGCTTGTTGTCATTTGCAAACTTGCTGAGGGTGCACTTGATCCCACTCTCTATGTCAGTGACAAAAATGTTGAAGAGCACCAGTCCCAAGACAGTCAAGACAAGTTCCCTGCGTGACACCACTCATCACTGGCCTGCACCTGGACATAGAGCCATTGACCTCAACAATCCAGCTGTGACCATTTAACTAATTCCTTCTCAGTCAAATGGTCCAGCCTTCAAATCAATATCTCTTCAATTTAGAGGTAAGGTTGCAGTGCAGAACCTTATTAAAGGCCTTGCAAAGTCCAGGTAGATCACATCAGTTGACTTTCTTATATCTGTTGATGCCATAACTCCATCAATGAAGACCACTAGATAGATCAGACACTATCTGCCCTTGGTGAAGCCATGGTGTCTGTCTCAGATTACTTCCTCATCTTGCACGTGCTTTAATATAGATTTCAGGAGAATCTTCCCAGGCACAGACATGAAGCTCACTGACCTGTAGTTCCCTAGGTTTTATTTTCTCCCTTTCTTAAAAATGAGAGTGATTTTTCCCTTTTTCCAGTCACCGGATAATTATCCTGACATCCATAACTCATCAAATATGATGGAGACTTTTCTTGGCAATTACATCAGCCTGTTTCTTCAGAACCCTGGGATGCATGTTGTCTGGGCCCATAGCCTTGCACAAGTTCAGTTTCATGATATAGTCTTGAACTTTCTCTCTGCACATTTCCCTCTAATCCCTCAGTTTCACCACCAGACCTTGCTCAGACATGCCGGTTTCCTACCTCCTCTGCTTGACTTATTATGCTGAGGAATGGAGAGCTGTTTTGCTCTCAAAAAATCATCCTTAAAGAGCTGCCAGCTCTACTCCAGTTCTTTATCCCTGAAGACAGTGTTCCAGGGGATCTCATTCAGTAATTTGCCATACAGTCAGAATTTCAATCTCTTGAAGCTCACGGTTCTGAATCTGCATTTTGCCAGGCCCATATACCTTGAGATCACAAATTCAACCACGCCATGATTACTATAGCCCAGACTGACTTCAGTATTATCCTCTATAATAAACTCATCTGCCTTGGTGAACACCAGGTCCAGAAATGCTTCTCCTCTGGTTGGTCTGTCTAATATCTGGACCAGGGAGTTATCCTCAGTGCACTCCAGGATTCTCCTGGATTGCTTGCAGCTCACTGTGTTGCTTTTCCAGTAGATATCTGGATGGTAAAAATCCTTGACCAGGATGAGACCCTCATTCTGCCCTGGGAGGTGTGTGCAGGGGGGAGGAATTTAGAATAAAACAACATTAAATAAGTACAATGTCATTGAATGGAAATCATCATCACAATTAAAATCCCAGCTGAGAATCTTCATTAACAGGGACAATCTCTGTTAGTCAAGCTAAGAGAAATTTCGCCCTGAAGAAAACCACAGAAGTTAGGATAAGGTCTCTATCTAACCTCAACAGAACACTGTTTCGGTCTTCATCTCTGGTGATGTTTACATTAGAAGGTAGACAAATTTTGATCTGAATAATTAATTTAAGGCTTCTATATTTCTCTTCTTGTAGGTTCAGTTGTGCATGGTGGTCCTCTTCCTGCTTTACTAGGAGCACAGTGTCTCTGGATGCTGGTAAACAGCTTCCCAGTTCCACCTAAGCAATGAGATCCATTTCACTAATCAGTAAAGCAAGTTGCAGAAGTATATTCTAACATTTAGCTTGGATTGTAAATCACTAAATTTCTAGGAATACAAAGACCTAAAAAGTATACTGTTCCAATACACAATAACACATAAGTGTACAGGGTGTATAAAACTAAAATAAAAAGGAATCAATGACAGTACATATCACTTTACATATGAATCTACTACTATACAATATACATATTAATGCATATTATTCTGTTCTTAGACCTAGCAATGTAAGGAAAAAATTGCACAACCTAATAAATGAAAATTACACATATTCACTTCTAATGATTCTAAAGGATTTATCCATAGAAACCTCCTAGTAAACTAGTAACAAAACAATACCTACAAGAACAGTGTAATTTATATATATTTCAGTTCAGATATTATCCTTTACATGCTTCTTTTACATAAGGCAACAAGAAACTGAATGTACAGAGATTAATTTAGGTAACAATTATGACAATTCAAAATTGCACTAGCACCTATTAAGGTTCATTGTTCTGTAGAAATTTTAATGATACATTCCTGAGTGAATAAAAGCTGAAGATGATTAGGAATAAAATTGTTTCTATGTATGCTGACAGTACTGCTGAGAGTAATTATACATTTCTAGGGTGACCTGTTTGGAGTTTACTCCATAATTTTATGTAAATTTAGAATAACATCATTTTTTCAGGTTAAATGCTAATATATTATTTCAACATGCAGCTGAGTTATATGAGTACTAATGGACACATTGCAATTGGTGGAACTAGTATCAGATAAAAGTCTAGAGAATTTCAAAATGATCATCTTTTACTTCATTGTTTTCTTCTGCTACTTTCTTTTTCCTGATCTGCCAACAAATTCAATCAGTTACTGGCTATTAACTATATTATCTTTATTCAGAGCAAAAATCTATTACAAGGAGAATATTCTTTAGGGGTTTCGTTTGGTTTGGTTTTTTTAATTATTTTTTTCCCTCTTTTCCTCATTTACTAACTGCATGATGCAGGCTTAAATCAGCTTATGCAGCTTCATGTAATACACTTGAAGTAATCTGTACAACACAAAAAGGCAAACAGAAAAAAAAATTGAATCAAATACACTGAAGACAAATGTGTGGAATCAGAGCTGTGCAAAATCTGCCTGCTCAGATTTTCCCAGGTTACAATGAACCATACAACAGAAATGCTGGGAGAACAGTTTGATTATATTTTAGGCTCACTCAGAAGCCAAAATTGAAGCAAATTTCAAGGAGCTTTCAAATTATGGATGTGAACCAAATAAACAGAGAAATATAGAACAAACAAAACAAACAAAAAATCTCACTGCACTTCATAGTTACTTTCTCCAATTCTTTTTTAACTCCTAGAATTTTCATCACGATTTTTCTTTGAACTCCTCCTTTATCTGAAATCTGCTTTAACTTTAGCTAAGCATATTGCCTATCTGTAACCAGGCATTAAGATCAAAC
Source organism: Numida meleagris (assembly GCF_002078875.1). NCBI lineage: Eukaryota > Metazoa > Chordata > Aves > Galliformes > Numididae > Numida > Numida meleagris. Next base: position 39,139,083 of record NC_034438.1, on the reverse strand, counting down.
CCTTGCCTCCTATCATAAGAATTGTGCACATTTTTTTATGGATTGAGCATTATTCTTATGTCTTCATGTCCTCTTCATTCTGTTAACCTTGTACAGCTGCTTAGAGAGGTGAAGACTTGGATTTCTCCATTAATATTTGATATTCAGATGTCACAGACCAGGTGAAACAGCATTTATCAGACCTCTTTAAGCTGAATTCTGTGTTGGACTTAATGAATTAACACACAAGCCTTTCTGCAATATAAACATTTGTGCTACTATGAACAAAAAAAAATGGGAATTGAGATCTACATTGTCAAAAGCTACCATCAGGGAAATAGGACTTTAAAATAAACTGTAAAATATGAGACTACAAAAAGACACTATGTGAACTTTCCCAATTGAGGCTGCAGAGGAAAGATCAGTCACCTGTTCTTTAAATGTTACTGAAGAAATGGTTGATCAAAGTCACCGGATGAGGAGGTTGTAGGGAAGGAGTCCTGTGCTGAAGATCTGTGATTCTTTTGCAAAATTTATCCTCGCAAGCTTTAGGCTTCTGACATCTCCCAATTACGTGCTTATCTTTCTTTCCCCCTTTGCTACAAATGAATCCAGGAGTCTTATCTCTTCCAGTAGAAAACAGAAAAATACTGATTTTTTAAGAATGTTTATTTTACTATAAGGGAGTTGAAGTGAAATTAGTTTGATAAATTGTAAGTGTAAATTAACAAGCAAATGTAAATATAATAATGCCTCCTACAGAAATAATCAATTTCTCCTTACAAAAGCAAAAAAAAAAAAAAAACCACAACAGCAGCCTAGTCATCAGTGACTGCAGCTGCTCGATAAACAAGGAAGTGGTTTTGCTTCCCTATGTCTTGTGACATAGGGTGGATATGCAGCTCAAGTTCAAAGTTGAAATCTGTCCTTATCCAGCAATTAGTTTCAACTCATCTGTCACTCACATGATACCAAAGTTCATCATCACTGCCAGGAGTGCTTAACGTGATTATGAGAGGTCATCTGAAAACTGAAAAAAGGAAGAAGATAAATGGAGAATAAAACATTCTTTGTTTACTACAATATTTGTTGAAGTAATTTTTGTTTGAATAAAATAGTATTAGGTATAGGTGAATACTGTTCATACATGAAGCTACTTTCAAGGGAGTTTATTTCACTTCAGTCACTAAATTTGTGATCATTTTTGTCCTAAACATTGTATTTAATGATATCACAACAGCATCATCACAGTAATTTCTGGGTGTTGTAATAGGCGGTTGCGAGGATACGAGATGTAACGAGAAAGGCCCCCCTCCCCGAAGGAATAGGGACAAGTTGACCAAAGAATGTACCCGTG
>NC_034438.1:39109499-39133087 GCF_002078875.1 Numida meleagris | reverse complement strand
AAGGGAGTAAGCTTTAGATGGCAATAGTGGATAACAAGTATTATAAAAGTAGTGCTATACCTTTGAATAAAAAAAGGCTTTTCTTGCTGCTATTGTGTGTGTGTCTGTGTGTGTGTGTGAGTGTGCTTTCAAGTGGTGCCGAAACCCGGGAACGTGTATGAGTGTGTTTTCATCTGGGTAAACTTCCTAATTCTACACCTTACTTGTATCCACATGTTCCTTTCTTTAATTCCGTCGCCAGTGTTCTCCATAGTTCACTTCATTCTAAATACCAAAGCATATTTATATCTCTGAGTTTTTTGTAGATAATTTGATTTTATGTGTACTCACTAACAAAACTGCTTCACAGGTATGATGGTTAACATGGGCTTTATTAAAAAAAAAAAAATTGGTGAAACTGTTGCTGAAATTATTCTAATTTAAAACAAAGGATGCTTTGTAGACCAGTAGGTAGATGACTGATTGGTTTGAATAGAAGCATGGGAAAACATATCAGAAAATAAAAGCCATAAATTAAGTTTTGAATTATCTCACAAGCACTCCATCACAGTAATATTAATATTAATATTAATATTAATAATAATAATAATAATAATAATAATAATAATAATAATAATAATAATAAAGCAACGACAAAAGCTGAAATTGCTCATCACAAGTCTGCTGAACAGGAACTATTATTTCTTGTTAGAGTCAATTCTACCTTAAAGAATATTCTGTGAAACTTATGTTAATTATTTATTTTCTGAATAACATAATTATCCTCTTTTTTGATGTTTCTTTCTCATTCCCGAACCTTTGTGACAATATAAATCAAAATTAAGTTCATGGCTCCATTTTGATTTCATAAGCTGTTTGACAGTATTTCCACCTTTGACCATTCTCTCACTGTATCTTTTTTGGCCTCCAGGTCATCAAACAATCCTTGTATGGAGACACCAAATATTTTCTATAGCCCATCCATCCCTCTGTCAGGTGATAGAATCAACTACACCAGTGTCATCTCTGAGAAACATTCTGTGATCTGCTTAGCAATATTCAGATATATTTCATAGGCTCTTTGGTAAAATACATACCTTTTTTTTTTTTATCCCGACATCCTCTATGAACCTTACTTACTTTAATGTTAGTACTCTGCTTCCTACTCTGTTCTGCATAGGCACATCAAACAGATTATATTCAGTCTCAGAAACAGGAAGACTAATACTACATTTTCACTCGGCCTTCTCTTTTGTGTACTAAACAGGCAGTCTCTCTGGGCAACATATTACTATTTACTGTTCACACAGTAAAGGAATTTGCAGTGGAATTTCTTGAATTCAGATCATAATCATTGTCTCATGTCTTGTCACCAGGCACTGTAGTGAAGGGCCTGGCTCCATCTTCTTTACAGCTTTTGCAGATATTTTTATTCTCTGATGAGATCCCACTCACCTTGCTGTTCTCCAGACCCATCTCTCTTGTGCTCTGCTCATACATCAGATGCTCCAAGCCCTTCAATTTCATGATCCTTTTCTGGACTCACTCGATGTCTATGAATATCCAGACTGAATAGCTCAGACATGGACACAGCACACAGATGTGTCTGAAAGATCTCCTCCTCAGCCTGCTGGACACATTCTTCTTAATGGACCCCAGAAGGCTATTGGCTTTTTTTGCCTCAAGGTTGCATTACTAGTTTGTTATCTGCTCGTTTTTCACCATGATCCCAACATATTACTCTGAGACTTCCTTCCAACCAGTTGGTCCCCATGCTGTACAGGTGCATGGAGCTATTTATCCATGAGGATAGCACTTTGCATTTTCCCTTGTTAAATTCCATGAGGTTCTTGTCAGCCTGTTCCTGTAGCCTACTGAGATCACTCTGAACAGCAGCACAACAATCAGCAATGTATCAGCTGCTTCTCCTAGTTTTGTATCATCTACAATCTTCCTCAGGGTGGATTCTGTCTCAGCATTCAATTCATTAATGAAAATAAACAGTTTTGCACCTGGTATACACATCTGAGGCATTGCACTAGTGATTGACCTCCAGCTGCACTTTGTGTCACCATTCAGAACCCTTTGAGCTCCATAGCTCAGCCATTTTTCTGTTCATTTTCCACTTATCTAGTTCATACTTCATCAGGTTGTCTACAAAAGTGCTATGGGAGACAGTGTTGAAAGCTTTTCTTTCTAGCTGTGATCCGTCATAACCCCTAACCATTTTTTTTTTAGTTATTAAAGTCTCCATCTTTTCCCATCTTGTATTTTTTCAGTTGAGTATTCCTGCCCACTGATTTGCACCTTTTATTTTCTGACTGTCATTCCACATCAACAGAGATGTATTCGTCCCAGTTCATGTTTTCTCATTAAGGTTTGCATATCCTTTCACTAATATGATCTAGGCCTTACGTACTAAACTTGTTTTTTGAAATGTGATGTAATATGTCTAAACTCTTACCTTCTTATTTCCTATGTGGAATTCAGCACACCATTGAAGGTTTGATTGTCTTCTCTTTTCAAACAGACAGAATCATAGGCTAGCAGTTCTTTTTCTCTGTAGGGTGAACTAAAAACTGTTTCAAAATCATTTTGGTATGACAGTTAAACTACACCTTTAAAGACAGACAAAAAGCAGGTCAGAGAGTGGGAAAGTGGATACAATATTACACTGTGGAAGTGAATGCTAATTATGGGATGACAACGTGTGTGGCTTTTTTTTTCCATGGAGAAATATTGGGTGGATAGTTAGAAACTCTGCATTCATTTCACAAAGCCTTATCTCATATACATTTCTTAAATGATTTGGTGGGGTGACATGTTGGGAATAAACAGGACTTAACTGAGGCAGAAAAATCACAGGACAAGTTTGGTCTTCACCTGCAATATGGACAAAATATTCAAGAACCTTTAGAAATATTCAGTTGTACTATACTAAAGCCACTACTGCTAAGTGCTGTAAATCAAATGAGTACAGCTGCACAAACTGTCATTGATGTTCTGAGCTTGTCAGCATTTCTGCTTCCTCTGCACAATTTGGATATGCTGCATCCCCAGAGCTGAAATGTGGCTCACAGATTACCAGCCAGGACGCTATTTTCTTCAGAAAGATCTCTGGATTTGTAGTAATGGATTTACCTAGAGGAGAGTTCTGTTCACAGTGCAGTACAATGAAAAAGCTGAAATGTTCTCATTTGTAGCTGTACATAAGGTATAAACCTGCTGTCAGGTAAAACTCTGAGAAGCAAAAAAAGGGTACAGAACTTCAGTGACAGAAAGTTGCATGTAGAAACTCGATATCTCCAGTGAACACTGATCTGTGTACCACTTTTGTCTATGCTATATGCAAGACATTGTGCCAGATACAGGCTGGAACACTGTCAGCAAGGCTGAGGTCATTTGGGTTCAGCTGCTGTGTACCGAAAGTTATTGGAGTTACAAATTAGGTTAACTTCAATACTTACTAGCAAATAAGAGAGGAAAGCTTCTCTCAAGTGTATTTTTTCAGTTTCTCAACAGAAAATAGAAGACCTGTTCCTCCTTTTTCAGGCAGTATGATGCCTTGGGCAAAGGAATAAGTGCAATATATTTTCTGCAGTATGTCCAAAGTCTTACCTTCTTATTTCCTGTGTGGAACTGAGCACATCATTGAAGGTTTGACTGTCTTATCTTATCGTTTCAGATAGACAGAGTCAAAGGTTATTGATATTCTGTAATATCAGTACATCCCTGAATACAGATTCCTAAAAAGGACTGCAGGTTTGTTTGTGGTGATACCAGTTATTCTAGAGGAAGAATGTTCTAATAGCACTTCAGTGGATTCAGATCTGGATAGTTGCAACAGATTTTTGTTGTAAAGCTATGGAAATTTTATCAGAACTGAACCTCCATGGATTGAAGACACTGTCTAAATGGAGTGTGTAATTCCACAGATACTTTTTGGTAGATCTGTGAGGTGGAGACAGACACTTGCTGTGTCATGACAAAGAGACTTACAATATCCTTGTTCTATGATTTTATTTTTTTTCCCCAGACTGCCTCTTGACCAAAACTGCTGTTTCTGACAAATAAAAAGCAGCTAGGTTACAAAGTAAAGAAAACACTTTCTACTATTACAGTACGTATTTAAATATCCAGTTCATCTGAAATTCAACTATACATGGAACCTGATGCTTGCCAAATGTAATGCACGTAAGTCCAAGGGGATATGTAGAAATAATGAGCAGAGGAGAACACAGCTGATCAATCTGTCTGCTATCATCTTGGCTTGCATGAAAAGGAATGAGATGCCTCCAATCATTATGGAGAGAAGAACCTTCAAATAATAAATACAAGCCCCTCAGGGTTGTCTGCCTCTCTTTTTAAAGACGATGAAATAGTAACTCCTGACATACACTATCACACTCATTTTACCCAGTCTTTACACTAATATAATCACCATAGATATCATCAGTGCTAACTACTCAGCTGTTCAGAGCATGATGGTGAAATGGGGAGCTTTGTAATGTCACTTGTGGAAAAGCGGTAACAGTTGAGATTGTAGAAGAGTGGGGAGGTATAAACTGCTGACTAGAACCTTCATGATGAACAATAGGCTAGTGGAGTGTAAAGAAGGAGTATCTTTGTTTTTTCATGAGCTTGAAAAGAGCAGGATAAAACTTTCAAAAATTTGGAAGCACAGAAAATATTTATGAACTAATCCCCACTACTGAGGGAGGATAGTATATACATACAACCAAAAGTCATGGCAGGGTGACATGATATAATCCTCACGGCCTCATAGCTTTTTCTTCCTGGTATTCAGAGAAAAAATTCATGGAAGTATATTTCCATGAGTATCTTTGTGGGAAGTGATTCATTTCCCAGTTCTTGAAGCAGAATGTATTATACAGTTTAATGTAAGCTTCAAATATACGATGTTTAAACTTTGAGGGACTGAGCTGTCTTCGAGTGTAGAGGACATCAGCATAACTACTGTTTTCTTGTGGCACCAAACTGTGGTGGGTGCTGGAAGGAAATGATGGTACTTGTGCTTCAGTCTCTTTTACAGATCCTGTCAGCTGACCCAAGAAGCATTAAGGCCAAGAAGATATTATAGTTCAACCTTGGAGCTCAGGGTGCACAACCTGAAGAAAGGAAGGGTTAGGCAAGACTGTTGCTCTTTGTAAACAGCCAACTTACCAGCCTCTGCTTCCTACCTTTACCATAGGAATAATAAGTGAAATATCTTTCCTCACGTTAAAGTGTCCACAAGCCTGATGTAACTCCAGAGCTTTCACAGCTCACTTGCAGTCCATTCCTCATAGCGTGATGAAAGGGGAAGTTCTATTCTGAGTGCAAAGCACAGGTGTCTCCCCACACTCCTTTCACCCACCCAAACAAGCAGACACACTCAGTAATATAACAGGTTAAAAAGAAAAAAATAAAAGCAATCACAGTTCCACTTCAGTAACACTTACCAGTGCACTTGTGCACTTTAGCCTTGGTGGTGATTCAGGGAAGTAGATGGAAGACTGAAGCCACAGACAGAGGGTGCTGGAACAGGCAGCACCTTGTACAGGGTGCAAGGCAACAGAAGCAACTGCTCACTCGTTCAGAGGTGGAAAGAGGGAGGAAATGACATATCAGAATTCCTTCTTCAAACTCATCAATGAACAGACATCCCTTTGTGTTGTCAACCAGCAGGAAAAATCCATATTCATTGCTTCATAAAGGGCCTTATTATGTTGAAATAATTTAAGCAAAGGATTTGAGGTTTTTGCTTTATTTATTTTGTTCTGTTTTGGATAGTAATACTAAACAAGAGTAATGCAAAAGCAAGAAAGGAAAGCCTTGCTGCAGGCACCCTGAACAGTGCAAAATGCAGTGAGAATATCAACAAAACCTCCTTTTAGTTGTTCTGCCCATATTTGGTCTCAGACAAGTTTTTTGGAATCTAGTTTGGTGAAGACGTGGTAAGTGTTCCAAGATCCACCCATCTCAAACAGTGTTAACTTTTATCTCTGTAGGAATTATGCCACTCTAATCTTAAACTCACATAGATGAAAAGAAGCAAATTCATCATCTTCATACAGGACTGGTGTACGCCTGCTTGTTTTCTGGAGGAAATTTTATTGAGGTGATAATCGAAATTCACTCGTAAAAATTAAAAAAAATCAAAATAAATAAAAATTGATTTTTTTTTTTTCTGGGAGACTCATTTCACAAAGAGAGAAATTAAACTGTCACCTACAGGGGAGAGGAAGCCGAGAAAAGCAGAAGTTTAAATGATTTTTAGATTCTATCGGTTGCTCTACAATTGCCTGACCTGACTTTGGCTTTGCATAACTTCTTCACATTATATCTGTATTTTTATTGTCAATATGTTATACACAAAATATTACATGCAGCATAACTTGAGCTTCTAAGTGTACACTTGGGCAGGATGACTGCATCTGTTTAGACTCCTAGATTACTTTCATTAAGGATTGAATGTCATGCTATTTGTCATTCAAAAGGTAATTTCCCCTATACTTATATCAAGGTGTCATATTTTATGATAACTTCTGTATTATGTTGATCTTCGCATTTTTCATGCTCCCGAACATGTACCACTGTTGGTAACCGCAACTTTGCAATACTTAACACGCTGGAAATAATCTAAGGGTAATTGAGCATCTACATCTATATCTAATCTATATCAATATCCCCACCCAAAGTAAATAATTTTGTTTGTTTATTTCATCAATGGCAGTACAAGAGCATTTGAGTCCCTTTGAAAACAGCAATAAAATTCTACATATCATGTATATGTAAGAGTTAATTTATTGATCTGAGAAAATGCAGGATTAGAAGGTAATCAGTTTCAGCCTGGATTGAATGTTATTACCTGGCAGCTGTCTTGTAGCAACCAATTTCTGTCTTGTCAAGAATTCACCACCGATGCAGTCAAACAGTTAAGTGGTGCAGTGGTTGCGAAGTGATTTTCTATGATTTGAGGGCTCCTTTGAAAGTAATGACTTCTATTTTATAATGTTGGCCTATAGTGTCAGTGCAGATATTGGTGGTATGGCAGCAGAGGTTGAACCTTACCACCAGTATTCCCTTACATGTTGTTGCCATCTGACAGATGGCAGCAGAGGGGAAGACTCACAAAAATGGTGTCTGACATGAAAGTACATATGAAGCAAAGGCATGTCACTGAATTCCTCCATGCAGAAAAAAACAAATGCACCCATTTATATTCTTCTACACTTGCTGAACATTTATGGAGACCAAACAGTGAGCAAAGTGAGGCAGTAGGTGGTGCATTTCAGCAGTGGTGATGGTGGGTCACCTCCATTAGTGCAGATTGTTACAAGCACATCATGCAGGCTCCTGTTCATTACTGGTGAGAACGCATGGCTAATTGCTGTGATGATGTTGAAAAATAGTGCTTTGTTGCTGAGAATTTGCTCTGTGAAACAGTGTTATTGTGCTCTGTGTATCTGTTGTAGTTTCTGTGGAAATAAATATTAGGCATTACTTTCAGAGGAACTGCACTGATTTGTACATGGGTGAATGGGCAGCTCTGTAAGAAAGATGATGGATTTGAGGTAACTGCAAGTTCTGCTTTACATCTGACATAGCAGCATGAAGGGAAGCCTCACTGAAGGAGAAGAGCTTACATATTCTAATTAATGAACATTAAAACAATTTGCAAGATATGAGGTATTATTTAGAAACTGTACCAAAGCTTCACAGGATAAGGGTCAGGGATTGGCTCTAAGGATGGAGTACTCAATGATAATTAACCTTTCAGATTCCTCTTAGGTTTTAGAGTAACTCGTGATCCTAATTGAAATTAAATTGAGGGAGACGAGGACAACAGCTCTTGCCAAACTAAACCTCAACAAAATGTGGCAGCTTTAGCTGTGTGCACTAATTTTTTCTCATGGAGCACTCTGAGGTGCTGATACTGACACTAAGTCAAATCCACAGCTTTATCTGACTAGGTGAGGCCTTGGCATTGCAGTCAAGAAGCAAAACAGATGCAGATCCCTCTGCTAGCAGCATACATTTCCTGTGGATAAAGGGAGCAATTTTCTATTCCCTCAGGTGCTGCTCTGCACTGGCACTTGGTGAGCCTAAAAAAAATCCATCTGCTTTAACCTCAGAGGAAGAAAACACAAACGGCTCTAAACAAATCAATCTAACATTTCCTAGAGCTCTTTATGTGGAACAAAGTCAATGCTTTTTTGCCTCCTCCCCTTTTTTACATAATAAAAACCTATGGGTTCCTGTCGTCCCCAATATGTTGGAAGGCAGCAAGTGTAAATGCAGCCATTCGTGTAATTTGAATGATAATCGAAAATAAGCGGAAAAGGAAGATAAATTTATCAAACTTGTGAGAATATTCTAGGAAAAAAGGAATTTCCTGAGGTAACTGTCCTTGACCTGGCTCTTTAATCGAGTGAAATTTCATCACTTTATCTAATATCATGCTTCATGCTTCAGGCTCCCAGCAATTCTATTTTAGTGTGGTCTAATGGGCAGCTGACACATCCACTCCGCACCAGACTGCATAATATGTGCTGACACACTGTGTGGTGAGCACCCTATTGAGAGCTGTTTATTTGTGCCTGGCAAGGAAAAATTTCATCCAGTAAAGTCTCAGTTTTCAGGTCCTCTGCAGACTCCACATTCTGAGAGGTTCAGAAGCACCTGCAGGGAAATTCAGTTGCTTATTTGGGTGGCTGTACATTATCTGACTTTAGGTGAGAGGTTGTGAAAGCACCGGTTATGGTTGTCTGAAACCTGAATCTAGATAGTGTAATGAAGAGTGTCATTCTAACTGCTTTGCAGCTAGCTCTTCTCAGAACCCCTGATTCAATTTGATATTCTGAGGTTAACGCACTGTATTGGGACTGAAAATAGGAATGCACACAAAAAGCTTTTATGTTTATTCAGTTCAGTAAGCATGGCAAACTCATCAACAGCTATTTGTACACTGTAGTCATGGTGGGACTTACTTTGATGTTCTGATCTATGCCTGCTATTTTTCCTGCAGTATTACTTTAGAGTAGAAATGGACTCAAAGAAAAAAAAAAAAAGCAAATGTGGCTCTCAACATAATAGCAGTGGACATTATCATAAACAAAGCTACATGAGAAAATAAGGGAATGACATGATCACAGAGATTTTGGCCTCTCAACCTTAGGTCAAAATCTGATTCACTAGGTTGAAATCAGGAATGCACATGTAAAGATCTAAGATCTCTTGTCTTGCTTATTGGCAATGTGGAAATAGCTGGTATGTAAAGTAATCTTTATGTGCACACAGGTAGTAAAAGAATAAGTGCACACAAGTAAAATTGCTTAAAACCTGTGTCTCATCAGGCTATCCACACCAGAAAGCATAACTACATTATATCTAAACATACAATTACTGGTCACCTTAATATTTAAAGTATGAGTGGAAATAAAATTCGTTTTGGAAACACCGTGGGAAAAATATTTCTAATCCTTTACTTAACCTGTATGTATTACACAGCAGGTTCATTTCCTAAAAGGAAATCTGTGACATGAACACATACAGATTGTATTTATAATATTCGCACCTATGGCTTGGAGGATATGTGTTTTGACCTCCACTGTTACAAATGTAGCCTGAATTTTTCAGTCTTCTACTTCAGGATATTCACAGTCAGATGTTTCAATATTTATCTATTTGGGATAAATTCACTAGAAAACTTTACAAATAGGAAAAAGGTCAAATCTTACAGACATAATAACCTTACAGACATAGGTTATATTCACCACTGATGGATATACATTTCTGGTATTAGAATTACTGGGCTTTAAGGCTTAGATGCATCCACCAGAGTTTGCAAACAGTATAATTTGCTCTCATATAGACTTGGAAATTTGTAAGAGTAGGGTACTTTTGAGGTTTTTGAATCTAAAAGTGCAGAATATAGATCTGCACTTAGTGCTGTCTCAAGAGTTATGGTGAAAAATCTGTGTACAACAGTAACACTTGTGAATCTCAGTTAGTAAGGAACCTAATGCAAAAAGATTGGAGTTTTTTTCTTTCAGAGGACGTGAAGCTCTGAAAGACTAGACAAGTTAATACTTCAGGTAGGATCAGATTCATATTCATTATTTTCTGGAAGGATTTTGCTAGTTTGTTTTGCATGACTGAATACTTTCTTGAAAGCTTTTACTTTAAATACCCACATTTCCTCAATTAGAAAACAGAAGAGACCACATTTTGCAACAACATAGTTTGTCACAAATTTCTTTTGCTCTCTCAGAGTTACTGATTTTTAAGGACAGGAGATTATATAGATAAAGACTGAATTTTCCTTTAAAAGAAAATAGTGTGTATTAATTTTTAGCAGTTTATTAGATATGTACACTCAGTAAATTTGAATGCATCACACACAAATGCAAGCATATGTTTATCCACCCATCTATATGTAAATAGACTAGTACAAACACAAGTATGGAAGTCGCCACAATGGACAAGGAAAATGATTATCTTAAAAAACAAAAGACAGAGAAGAAATTGCAACAACTTTTGCCTCTTCAGTAGCATTAAATTTGTCATCTTATACAGGACAGGAGCAAGATTGTTAGTGTATACATAACACTTTCTAGTCTTTATCATGAAACAGACAGGGTGCACCATAAACCAAATAATAACATCAGTAAGAACTTACGTTTCTTATTTTCTAGACATTCTATTTTGTGTTCACATCTAAACTTGAAAATTAATATAGTTTCATTTCAATGCAATCTCCAGTTTTGGAAAGAATACTTTCAAGAGGACCGGTGGAAGGAAGATCTGACTTCTAAAGAAGAAAGAGACTATATGGTCTGCAGCAGTCTTTTCCTGAACATGTTTTGGAGATAAGCTGCACCTCTCACCACAGTCCTTGGTCTCACCTTTGCCTCTTAGTTGTCATGCACACGCTAGCTCAGCATCAGGATGGAAATCAGTTTATGGTTGAGATAGTAGGATGAAGGAGGGAAAAAAAGACAAAATTATCACCCAGAAAAAGGATTTGGGGGTGTTTCTGAGAACTCTGTCTACTTCTCCTTATCTATAAGAAAAGGTGATGGTTCAGCGCAGCCTCAGGGATCAGACCATCCTTTCAGGTTAAGGACAGAGCTGTCCTAGCTCATCAGCTTCAGGACTGCAGTTTTCTCACTCTCTTGCAGCAGTGCCACTTCCCAGAGTCCATTCACAAACAGTGGAATAAATCCCAGGGGAACTAAGAGAGAATAAAAGTGACGGTGTATACTGCAGCGCAATACAGGGCTGCTGTATACAAGCCCAGTGTCAGACAGGGAGCCTGTCCTTGTTCTCACCAAGAGGATCTGTATAGAATAATGGAATCATAGAATCAATCATAGGATCCTTGAATCCATCTTAGAATGGCTTGGGTTGGAAAAGACCTTAAAGATCACCTAGTTCCAAACCCCTGCTGTTGAGTGTGGGCTCTCATTGCCTCCTAAAAAGAGAAGAAATAAGAGAAAGTATTGCTCATGTGCAATTTCAGCCCTACAAAATAGCCACCGGGGATGTCAAGCTGGCATCTCATCATTTGTCCTTCCACCTCCATGTGTCCAGAAGCAGCCTTCTGGACTGTATTTCACATCAGGGCTTGGAGTATCAAGATACATGCAAACTATTTTTTTCTCAAAAGTGATCACAGTTATTAAAACTTACACGAACTAACTGAGCAAATTCTATCCAGAGAAGATGCACGTGGAAGCATTCTGAAGATTCCTTAATAGCTTTTCACTAGAAGAAAGGTATACATCTTCCAAAGTTCTTCATCTGTAAAGGTCACAGCATGCTTCAGCCTCCAGCCAGATAATGTATTGATCTTTACCTCTCAGCCAGAGTAAGAATTTAGCAGTAAATTTCAGTTTTCAAGGGAGAACAGAGTAATTGTGCACACAAGTCAGAGGACAAGGTAATGCAAAAAGGTCTTTTAATGAGCTTGAAGAAGGAGGAAGCAGCTCAGAGAAAGCAAAGAAGTCATGTATTTCAACAGTAAGCTGTATTCCTGTATTGCATCCTAATGAAATCAGCATGTCATTTATCCAAATGTGTAACAAACAAACATGAGCAGTGGAAAGAGAAATGTTAAATGAACAAACACTTTCTAGCTTTGTATGTATCTCTCCTGAAGCCAGCATCCAAAAAAAAAAAAAAAAAAGAAAGAAAGAAAACCAGAGAAAAAACACAGAAAATTCTAACAGTATCTTCATATGAGATTGTACACGAGAAAACGTGGAGATGCCACTTAGAACCACTAAAGGACTTGCATAAAATTCTATTTTGATGTGTATGTATGTGTATATGTATCATTTAAACAAATATACGTATATATGTGTGCATTTCATTTGATTATGAGAAGTTTTTCTAGTTGTGAATTTTAGCTAAATCTAGTAATTTGAAATGTATTGAATAAAGTAATTTTGAATGGCTGCTTAACCTTGAAGTTACAATATTTCTCTTGCCCTTACTATGAAAGGTACAACTAGCATAGGCTTTAGAAAGCAGTAGCTGAATTGCAGTCATAAACAGACACTTGGATTATTTGCAAAGCTATATCCATTTCCTTCAAGAACAATTAATTAGGAAAAAACCTGGAATATTGCAAGTAGAACCTTCCGAAAAGAACATATGATAACAAGAGCTGTTGAAAAATTCATTCATTTGGCTCTGTAAGCATGTTTCATAGCAACACACTTATTATATTGCTTTAGCTTTTTTGGCTAACTGATTCCATAAATAATGAATTTAAATTACACAATTAATTAAGGAGGCCGGGGGTTCAATGTGGAATCAATAACAATCTTTTCTCTGTAATGCTTTAGGTTAAGATCCCCAAATAAACATTTAATTTAGATTTTCATAAGGGAGTTACTGTGTGTATATATCAAATGATTATTAAATGCTTTTACAGAACAAGAGATTAACTATATAATAGATGGAACATCTGTTAAACAGATTTTTATTTTAATATTCATTTCTCTTAATTTTTAATTCTATTATCCATTTCAAGGTACTAAACTTATCTTACAGGATCTGTATTAATACATTTTGCTCAGGACATAATTCTGCTATAGTTAATAGCAGTCTTATGTGAATAGGACTGAGGAATGGATGTGAGGACAGTACAGAAAAAAAGCATGCACAGAAGTACCAGGCTCTCACATAGAATGCACCAGAGGATGATGTAGAGATTTATGCCCTGCTCCAGATGGGACAGGCTGGTGACAAGCCTACTGATGCTCTTCAGACTTATCCCCTAGGGATTTTGCCACAGGGCTGCACAAAAAGAAAGCAGAGATGCAGCGTTAGGCCAGGTTATGGCAGAGCATGAGTACAGTTGCTTCACAAGTGGCTTCCTCTGCTCAGTCTCAGTAGCTCTGAATAACTGGACAGTATTCTGTTCACAAAAACAAAAGAAATGAGGCAGAACTACAATCATACCTTTCTCTGTATGGTCCAAGAGAGCTGTAATCTGGTAAATCCCCCATTTGTCTCTTAAGACGTACCACCACCTTTGCCCCTGTCATACCAATAAGAGTATCCCTTTTTAAGACTTTTGAGCATCATTGGTAGATGATGGAATATCAGTTAAACAAGAAAAATATTAGGTAATTAATATCAAATAATTAATAATTAGATTAGAAACTGTGATTTTTTTAATATAGAGAAGGGAACGACAAATCCTCTTTCAGTCTCTTAATCAGACAGGTGCTGCTGCATTTTCAAAAACATGGGAATCAAGCTAAAGATCTCCAGGACACATTTAACTTTGTCTTGTGTTAAATTGATTACTAAAAATGTGGAAGTAACTTGTGTTAAATGAAAACATTTGGACATGGGTCATGGGTCTGACTGACCTAGCCAAAATGTTTACTTTGTAAATGTCCACTGTGGGATTTCTTGCACTTTCATAGAAGCATCTGGTACTAGCCATGCTCCATTGTAGAAAACAAGGTTTCATGGAACCAGTATTTGTTAAGGTATGGACATCTTTCTGTATTAACTGAAATTCTCTATAAATCAAAACTAATTTCAATAATTACCTAAGTTTACACCTAGCTTCCACTCAGCTTTTCTGAAAAATTCAGCATAGTCAACTGGGTGAGTGCTAGAGGTAGAAATCTCTGTAACATTTTAGATAAATAAAGAAATCATAAGCATGAAAATTTTCAACAATATATGGGTGTATCTGAATATGTTTGATAAAGAAGAGTAATTCCTGTCTTAAAGAAAGTGCATTTGCAGGACACGAAATCTTCACCTACCTGAATGCAAGACTTCCATCACTTAGCTTGAGCAACTTCAGAATTTATCCAGGAAAAACAAATGACTTTCCCAAGATACAAGAATGAGTCTATGACCAAATGGTGCTTGGTTACACAAAGTTCCATTGTAAACTTTGAATGACAAAGATATATTTCCTAGTGAAAATGCTCTCTTCAATGGCTACGGGTGAAATCCGAAAGCTGTAATTTATCTCCTCCTACACTAGATTAGTAAAATGCACTTATTTTTCAAAAGCTTCATAGACTTTGTTAATGAACATTAAGATGAACATTAAAGGAAAGATACTGGAGAAGTCTAAAGGATTAGTCTCAAGTGCCTTGCAGATGAACACAAATGCTTTTGTGAAAACTGACATTTTCACACACATACAGCTACTAAAACTACAGCGTCACTATATTATTATTCAGCACCTCCTCTCATCTGTAAGGCATATACTGAAAATATTTTGTGAAAAACTACATCTAATTTTAGCAGTGTAAATTCTGTGTAAATAAGGATTCACCTATGGTTAACTACATCCTGCTCATGTCTACCTGCCAATGTAACAGTAAAGCTGCATAATTTGACCACACAGTCGCCACATAAGAAACACGTGCACTGAAGATGACTCCATATAAGAGACTCCGTATTTGTAGTGCTACCGGTAGTCAAGGTAGTCAACCTTCCTTTTTCAGTGAAAGAATTTCTGAATAGCATAGCCTATAGTCCACGAAGAGACACCACCTTTGACATTTCTGCTGAGATGTATTTGCAATGGTTACTAAGAGAGATGAAGGAGTAAGTGCTGTTGGAGTTATTCTGGGATTTATTTCTGTTTCTAGCATACTCATTGTGATCCACAGCATAAGCTTGCTTTCTTATGTTGCTACAAAGGTCACACTGAAAGTAATGCCTCCTGTTTATTTCCACGGAAATGACAACAGATACACAGAGCATCGTAACACTGTTTGATAGAGCACATTCTCAGCTACAGAACACTATTTTTCAACATAATCACCACCATTAGCTGTGTGCTCTCACTAGCAATGAAGAAGAGCCTGCATGACACTCTTATAAAAATCCACAATAGTGGAGATGAACCATCGTCATCACTGCTGAAACGCACCACCCACCACCTCACCTGCACTCACATCCACTGTTTGGTATCCATCAACATTCAGAAAGTGTCAATGGATGTCAATGGGTGGCATTTTTTCCACATGTAGGAATTCGATGACACACCTTTTCTTCATGTGCACTTCCATGTCAGACACCATTTTGCCCCTCTGCTGCCATCTGTCACATGGCAATAAAATGTAACCAAATATTGGTGGGAAGGTTCAGCTTCTACTGCTGTACCACCATCATCTGCCACTGATGTTGTGGGTCAACATAATAAAATATGAGGCATTACTTTTGGAGCATCCCTTGTACAATCAAATCTTCACTTACCTGAAACAAGTTGCTAGGAATGACTACACACATGCCCCATTCTTTACACCCATATAAAATGGTTGTGAGAAATAATTTGTAGGCTATCATTCACTACTGATTATATTCTCACAAATTACAACTAGTACACAACACAAACTCTGAAGATACCTCAAAAATTACAGACAATAACAAATTTTAAATTGCAGATTTACACAGATTACTTCAGTCAGAGGGACTCAGCCTACATCTCCTGTTTCCCCTCTAGAGATGTTAACTCTTTTTTTTTTTTTCATTCTTATCTAGATAGACAATTCCATCTGCTTCCTAATAATTGGGCACAGCTCAACTACCTTCATTTTTCTTTTTGGTAAACAAAACTAAAATAAAATAAATAGAAGCAAAACCAAATAAATAAAAACGAAAACAATTCAAATAACCTCTGAAGCAAAAAAGAAAAAATAAATGAAACTGAAAATCAATTATGAAACAATTCATTTAAGAGATCAAAACAATCAGTACACATAGATTAGGAAGCTAGAAATCAAATCTAGGTCTCCCCAGATCTTCAACCTGAACCTATTCTTTCTCACACAAGAAAAAATAATGGCTTATATTATTCTGTTATCTTCCCACAGCACTGCTTACATTTCTTGGATACTCTGTTGTCTTACTGCCAGAGCTGAAGCAGATTGAGGAGGTAGAGCTAGCTGAAATGACCTGACAGACAAAGAAGACATACACAAATGTTGGTGGACCTGAGAGGAAAGAGAGACCAGATCTCACACACTTTCTATGTTTATGTGTGCTGCAGTCAGGAAGATCTTTGCTGAGGACCTTGGCAACTGGCCTGTAAGAAGTAAGATACACAAACTTATTCTTAAAACTGGAGAAATTACATTTCATTTAGATTTTTTAACCTAGGCACTTTGGAAATTTCCTTTCAGAAATGACAATGCTCCTTGGAGTTGGCCAAGTTTAGCAGGCCAACTATCCTTCAGCTGGTGTGTGTGGAGAGCAGTAACTCAGCTTATGCAGTCAAGAAAATGTGGGATACTTTATAAAGGATATGTTGTACAGAAGACAAAGAAGAAAGTTTGCACCAAGAAAGAAATTCTGAAGTTCTAAAAAATCCTAATGTGTAAACGGTTTAACATGAACAATAATGCAGATACTAATTATTCATCCAGAGCAGAACGAGGAAGAGACGTAAAACTATGTGCAGTGTTTTCTCATATGCTTGTTGTTGTTATAAACAAATTGGATTAAAACACTCAGGATATCAGATCATGAAGTCAGGACTCATAGGAAGTTCAGTTTTCTATTGCATTTTAAACCACTAGATTCACCATGGCTAAAAATTTGAAGTCCTTAATCCAACAATTTTGCAAAGCCACTGAAGAGAGCTATAATCTCCAACAGGGCCGAGTAGAGCAAAAGTAAGGATCTCTGTTCTACTAACACATAAAAGGGCTAGAATTTGATAGGTCCACTGTATCCTTCTTATATCCTTTTCTCTCATCAAAACATGTCAGTGCTCATCATGGGTCTTTTCATGCTAAAATAATAACAATAAACACAAAATATGATCAGCTACAGTAGCATTTCACACTACCCATCAGTTACAGAGCCTGAAACAGGAAGCACCATTTTCCAATTTGAAAATATTTGAATGGGCTGTCAAAAAGCCTCTCAGTAAATGTGTTCCATCCAACAGAAACAAACCCTGTGCAAACAAATCAAGTGGTGCAGAAATCCTTTGCACAAGATGATAGGCGAGGCCTCCATGCTGACACTGTATGCAAGCCAAGTTTTCATCTAGTTTGATGGCTGACCTCCAACTCCTGACATATTCATTATATTTCAGCATGTTGGGCGCAGATTGCATTGAAGTGATGACAGCTACAAGACAGCCAACGAGGAATATGGGCATTCTGTCAACAGGTGGCCTTTCACTTGTACAGGGAAAGTTAATCTAGTTTATCATCAAAGTATATTATGTTCAAGGAGTGTCATGTTTTGAGAAGCCTAGTGACAGATCAAACATAAGAAGCATTCTTCTGTAGACTCTGACATTTTTTGCAGACCAACCCTTCCAAACAGCTCTATTGTTCATGCTTGATTTAGGTCAGTTAAAAAGTTATACCATTGTATCGGGGTTTATATAATTGGCTCTAAATTACAGTTTCTGTCCTTCATAAAAAGGAATTAAAATGAAATCTGGAAAACCTGGTGTAGCCCAGATATTGAAGTTTTAGTGTCCTAAAATCACTTTTCTTATCTACTGACTACTTTCTGGGAAACAGACTTAGCTGAGGAAGTAAAATTAGGAAGAAAACTTGGTTATAAAACTAGGCAGATCAAAAGAAATGTGATCTAACCAGGGAAACTAAGCCATCAGCAGAACTGGCATACAGTCAAGGCTCAAACTACGGCTCCTGTAGAGTACTATGGCAATATTTTCAGACCAAAATTTCAGGCTTTCAGTTGAAATATCTTTCTTTCTGAGTTTCTATCAGAATGGAAAATGTAGACAAGTAGCTTCACTACATAAAAACAATTGCCATAGAGAGGAGGAAATAATCTTTTTAACTTTAATTGCTAACAACGTAGTTAAACAAAATATTCCTGAATAAAAATCCAAATGTAGTTCAGTGGATAGGCAGTCTCAAAAATCCAGTTATATATGTAATAAGGAGAACTGCTATTTTTGTAAAGGTTAATGTTAATCAGGAATCTCATAAGAGTTTTTTACTTATGTATTGGACATAATATCTGGCAGATTTGAATTAGTATAGATGTCATTTTTTGAAGTTTTATCTAGGGTGAAAAGAGTGTTCCCTGAAGTTATCTAACCCTATTGCACTTTGGCTTCCATCATGGAGTTGTCTTTGAGCACATGAACTAAATTATTTTGGAGTGTAATTTTAAGAGAGAATATATTCCAGAATACAGCACATCAACCACAGTTTTCAGTCCTTGTGACCAGACTAGAAATAATCCAAGACATTTACTAGCAAATGATTCATTGACATATATTTTTAACTAAAAGATATTGAGAATCTGACTCCTCATATAACAGTGTCATCAATAAATCTCATTTGCTCTCCTCATAATCTCTTGAAACTGTAACGTAAGTATTTAACATATTTGATGTGACTAATAAAGATAATCTTCTTACATAAGTTTCATGCATACAAACATATACAATTGTTAACAAAATAAAATATTTTGAAGTGAGTCCTCAGAACAGATCTTGAAAAGTAAAGCCAACTGGGGAAAACAAAGAAACAAGCAAACAAAACCACAGGAAATAAATTACAAAGTTTTGTAGCATGTGACAGATGAGATTAAGTTTAGGACATAACCAAATAAGGAAAAGCAAGGCAATGAACATCAAGTATGCTACATTTCATAGATGAATACACCCAGATCACTACCTATCATGACTACAATAACCATGGACACTCACTACTTGACAGCTGTGGATATCTTTACCTCTGTAAGTCTCTTTCTGCATATGTAAGATTGGCTCGTCATTCATCAGTTGCTTGCCTCAACAGATCTAGTGGATTTATAGCTTCTGATTACCATCATCTTTACAATGTTGTGCAGTTAATTAAGACATATCTCCACTCCAATCCTTGTGTGACTGAAAGAAGGATCGTGCCCATAGGCTCTAATTTCTTTCATATTATAACAAAATATATTTTCGTCAGTTTTGACTGGAGATGCTTGTTTTTTCCTCGTGTTCTGTTCCTGTTGCTCACATTGGTCTGAACTCCTTATAACTGATTTTACAAATGGCTTTTAATTTAGAAAGATGTTACTTAGTTCTTTGTGCTTCTGTCTTATCTTTCCCCAATGATCCTAACTCTCAGAGGCAGAATGTTTTTCAACTTTAATTTAGTTTAATTGCAGTTTTCTTCCCGATTTTCTCCTTATTCCCTATATCCAGTTACTGGGTAACTGGGAGCCTGAAGTAACATGGCATTTGATTAATCAACTTCACAAATGCTCTGCATTAAGGAACATATGGCAAAAGTATGCCATACAGTATTGGCTAAAACAGAAGTTAAATAATGACTACTTGAATTTTTTTTTCCTGCTGCTTTGTTGAAAGAGACTTCCTGTTCTCTGCTCTTACAATGCTGGAATTTAGCCTACTAAAGCAGATCTATGGAAAATAATTTTTATTACAGTCCCCTGCCACCTAAAAATGCCAAAAAAAATGTGGGCTCATATACAAAATTTTAAAGTCTTAATCTAGGGATGGATGTTCTACTTTAGGAAAAAGACTTATAAACTGAATTTGATTTATGTGCCTCCCTCAGCTGAAAAGGAAGACTGTATCTTAATCCACAAAATTTTAAGAAGTTTAATGACAAAGTTTTCTTCCTTCTTCATAGTCATTATTCTTCTGAACTTCTGGATGCTTAGTGCAAGATGAGAGAAGACAGAAACCAAGAACTTGTGCAGTCTTACAAAATAACACACCTGCACAATGATGCACATGCACAAATTGTCTTCCTGCACACATCTAGGTTCTATAGACCCTAGTTGCTTTTGCAGGCTGTTCTGTCAACAGAAAGAAGAATGAGAAAAGGAATTTTTCCTGTTCAGATTACACTATTTTATGACTTGCAATGTGTTTACACATAAACTAACAGAATGTTGTTCTGATTCACAAAGGAGGCTCGTTGACACCACCTTAATAAAATCAATAGGCAGAAAGAGTGACGGACAGAAGCAAACTAAAACTGTGGATGAATAAAACAATGATAATAATTTCTCAGGACAAAACTACATCTAGAATTTCAGTTGTCAATAGTTGTTTTTTTCTGTCACATTTGAGTGAAAACTTTTGATTCTTTTCACAATTTATAGTTGTCTTAGTTGACTTCATCATCAAGATCTTTTTCCTAAATTATAGTTTCTAAGGATACTGATTAAACTTGGAACAGATTAGAGCTACTCACCTGAAATACTCGGATATTCACACACCCTTGTTAACAGGGCAGATAGATATCATAGCTTTCAATTATGGGTAGTAATACTCAGCCACAGGTCTCTAATAAAAAACTCAGGATGAGGAATTATGTTTCTGAATGTTTCTTAACTCTTGAAGTGTTTGCTTAAACATAAGCTCTGCAGCAAACATTTTAACAAGGAGATTCCCTTGGAAGAGATTTGTAAAGATAAATGCTAAGGCTTAAACTGGACTAATTCACATCTGTTGCTTTTCATAGCTATATAACAAATTAGTGTTATCTCACTCAAAAATCTTTACACTAGACAAAGAAAGTTCATTGTTTACTGTGAAGTACCTAGATAAGGTCATGGCTGTACTCTGCCTGTATGGTTCATCTCATCTTATTTTCCCTGTGCTCTGTTTATATCACATTTTTAGTACTAGTTAGTTAATGCATGGAAGTTATCTGCCTGTAAATCACTTCAGTGCCATGTAAAGCAACAGCTGAAAAAGGAACTCGTGATTCATTTCGTCAGACTACCACAAGAGCCAAAACTGTATGTTAGGCGATCATACTTTCTCAGTCTCATCTTTCTGTCCCTCTAAAGGTGATGTCAACAGAAACACACCTACTATGGTAACGCTATGCACTGGTACAAGTAAAAGCAAGCTCCTCTGACTGCACCATGGGGACAGAATCCAAAATTGTTTGCTTTTCACAGTCACCTGCATAGACAACAGCAATGTGAATTATTGAGAAAAAAAAACATTACTTTCCTTGCAAATATTTGGGTTTGGATGTGTGCTTCTTTGACAGAGTTATACTTACACTGCTAGACTGCCTGCCTTGGATTTGGCAGAGGGTAGACATTCATTCTATAAATGGTATTTCAGATACTTACTCCACCTTAACAAGTATTCCTAAAGCCTATATTGCAGCATTCTGCTGATGCAGTCACATAGCAAGAGGTTAAAACACTGAATAGATTAACAAATGAAATATCACAAAACTGCGTCATAAAATATTATCTTTTTCTATAATCGTTCAGAAAAAATAGAAGTAATCATTTTTTCCTCTTAAAGAATACAAAAGTTCTATTTATAAAGATGCAATGCAGGTATCTCACTACGTGTCAAATCTCTACAGTAATTTCATGGTATGAGCTTCCAATGGCTCTGTTGCAACTAATTTTTCTTATTAAGAAAAATTACCTCTACATACAATCATGTGAATTTCTGGAGGTACACACTAAGGAGCTAGTGTACGGTAACTCAGATTAGATGCAGCATGTCTCTGCTTAATTTACTTCATGCTGTTAATTACCCATCTAGAGAGATTTTAATGATACCACATTTAATAATCCAGATCTATCTGCGTATAAACACACATTTAAGTGAGTGGAACCGATTCTGTTTTGGTACATGACTGGTTACAGTAACCTGGGAATTTCATGTAATAGGATGTGGAAGAGCCTGTTTTTACCAGTCTTCTTACCAGTCTTCTACCAGTAGCAGATTCATAGTGTAGAAGGCTTCCCTCGGCTTCCCACTTCTTCCTGTCAAGACTCTTGTGGTGAGTCACTTAATCCCTTGATTCTTTTCATTTTGTAATCCAGAACAAAGGGCTCAGTCATGTATAGTCATGCACTTGATACTCACTCTGCAAAGAGCTATGCTTCAGAAGCAGTTCCTATACTTTTCACAGAGCCCTCCCTCAGCTGTGCTTCCCTAACTTTTGCTGAAAAATAATATGCTTTAATCAGAATAAAAGATATCTCCAAGCTAAGGAATACTGGCAAGTTACAAGGAGACTGGCTGTGGTAAGACTCCTCTACTTGGACACAAAAACTGAAACAGGATAGACACAAAAAAATTCAATCCAGGTGATTTCAATATGATTCTTATATCAGCATGGAATTCCAGGTAGACTCTTCCCAGGTTTACAGTTAAATACATATTCTGGTACTTGCTGAATCAGAGCAAGGGATATTATCTGCTTATATGTTGTTTCACAAATTCAGATTGGTGATGATTTTATTAATCTTTCAGATATTTTATTTGAACCTGGCCTTCTTATACCAGTGCAGTGGATACAATGATTTCTTCTTATTCTCTTCTCTCCACACCCAAGTACTATTTCCCAGTATACTCTTCAGCTAGTTGGTCATGTTCAACATGATCTATTATCCTCCATATGTGTATTGCACACCAGAGATAGTTGGTTAAGTAATAAGTATTGGTACTTTCTGTCACATTGCAATATTTCAGCCTATAGAAACATGTTCAGAAGATAAAATAATGCATTTATAAACACTGATAAACTTAACTGATCTGTGCCTTTAGGGACTTAGACTGATCAGGGCAGGAAAATTGTTGACTTTCTCTACAGCATGTACCATCATCAATCAAGAAGATGAAGCCCATACAGAGAGAAGCATTTTATGATTTGCATGAGGAAATGTGCTCAATCTTTTATTTAAACACAAATAAGTAAGCAGTAGGGAGGCTTGGAATTGATTTTACAAATTTCAAAAATAACCCTTATAGTCTTAATCTATCCAGTCTCCCTCTCATCATGCCCTGTACATTAAAGTTCTGTTTAATGTTCTGAAATCCATAGGGATAGCAAAGTGTTTAAGCAAGAGAAAAAAGAAGAAAGTTAGGAATCTAAACTTAAATGAAGCTGGTATACATGAGAATTGTGTAAGAAGAATCCATTGTCACCTCTTTATCCAGAGAAATGACATTGCAAACATCTTGCAGTACAACTTGTGCACATTTTAAAAAGAACGAGAATTATTCCATCATCTATCGGCGTTCCTGGTCAACTGGAGAGGTCCCAGAAGACTGGAAACTTGCCAACGTGACTCCCATCTACAAGAAGGGTCGTAAGGAGGATCTGGGG
>NC_034438.1:39101553-39108334 GCF_002078875.1 Numida meleagris | reverse complement strand
TTTTCTGAAAGAGTGGTCAGACGCTGGAACAGGCTGCCCAGGGAGGTGGTTGAGTCACCGTCCCTGGAGGTGTTCAAGAAACGTTTAGATATAGCGTTGAGAGACCTGGTTTAGTGGGGTTATGTTGGTGGTAGGTGGATGGTTGGACTAGGTGATCTTGTAGGTTTTTTCCAACCTAGCTAATTCTATGATTCTATGATTCTATGATTCTATTTACTGAAACTCTTCCAAACTCTTACTAATCGTAATGAACTGACCACAGAAGATCATTGTCAAAAGGAAAACAACAGTTTATGTATCAGATAAAATCATCTTTCTAAACTCTTGAAAAATCATACCATGGTCTTTGAAGTCTTACAGCTTATTAGACTTAGCAGTTCCTTTATCTATGTATTTACATGGACTGAAGAATTCTTTAGGCCAGATTTAATGGCAGAATAAGTTGTTGCTTCTTTACTGTACTTCTAAGGTGACAATTTGCCTTACGCTAGTTTCAAGATATATAACTTTTCCTTTTACAAAAGTTGAAACATATCCCTTTTAGTTCCTCTGCTATTTTATGTTTTTAGTCTCCAGAGAACATGAAATTGATTTTTTATTCACATAATTCCTCTTCTGAAAGAATATGCCTTTTCATAATAAACCCGGCAATTTCACATGTAAGAGTAGTCCATTGTATTTTTGACCTTACCAGGTGAAGTGTCCCTTGAAAGCTCAAATGACATTAACTAATCAATGGAGAATGTGCTGTTCTGTCCTCTGTACTCTTATGTGGTGTTTTAAGTAGGTTACTCCAAAAGTAATATCTCCTCATTATTTCCATGGAAGCAGTAATAGATACAAAATAGATAGAGCTACAAAACACACTCACCTCCATTAGCTATGTGTTTTCACCAGCCTACATGCTGTGTTCCTAAATGTCAGCACCAGTGGAGATGACCCACTATTTCACAGCTACCATGACAGCATCATAATCTATCTTTGTTTAGTTCCAGCAGATGGATATCAAAAGGTACCAAATGCAGACTATATGGTGGATGTGATAGGACAGATAGCATGGGAAATAAACAGGAAGAACTAGAAATCTGTGAGCGGTCACAAGGCTATGATTTCATTGCAATTGTGGAAACATGGTGGGATGTCTCACATGACTAGAATGCTGTCATGGATGGCTATGTCTTCTTTAGGAAAGACAGTCTGGTGAGGCGAGGTAATGGACTTGCTCTTTTTGTGAGAAAACAACAAGAATGTATCAAGATCTACCTGGAGGTGAATGATGAATGAATGGAGAGCTTGTGGGTGAGAATTAAGGGGCTGGTTAATATAGGTGACACTTCTGTGGTGTGTGTAATATACAGGCCACCTAAACAGGAGGAGGAAGTTGATGAGGCCTTCTGCAAACAGCTGGAAGTAGCCTCATGATCCCAGGCACTGGTTCTTATGGGGAAATTTATTCATCCTGATATTTGTTGGATAAAAAACACGGCCAGGCACATGTGGTCCGGGAGGTTCCTACAATGCATTGAAGATGACATTCTGATGCGGATAATGAAGGAGCCAACAAGGAGGAGTGCGCTACTTGACCTCATTCTTACTAACAAGAAAGGCTGATCGGGGATGTGAAGGCTGGGTGCAGCTTGGGATTCCGTGATCATGAGATGATGAAGTTCAAGATCTTGTGTGGAAGAAGCAAAGCAGCTAGGAGGATTGCAACTGTGGGCTTCAGGAGAGCTGACCTTGACTTCTTTAAAGACCTAGTTGGAGGTATCCCATGGCCTAGAGTGCTAGAAGGTAAAGGGTCCCATAAGAGCTGGTTGGCACTTAGACTTCACTTCTTCTGAGCTCAAGATTAGCATATCCTTAAGAGTAAGAAATTAGGGAAAGGATGTTGTGGTGGACAACAGGTTGGCCATGAGCCAGCAGTGTGCCCTTGTGGCCAAGAAGGCCAATGTTACCCTGGGGTACATTAGAAAGAGTGTGGCCAGCACGTTGATCCTCCCCCTCTAATCTGCTGTAATGAGGCCATATTTAGAATACTGTGTCGAGTTCTGGGCTCCCCAATTCAAAAAAGACCAGGATCTCCTAGAAGAAGTCCAGTGAAGGTCCACAAAGCTGATAAAGGTCCTGGAGCACCTCCCTTATGAGGAAAGTCTGAATAATCTGAGTCTATGCAGCCTAGGGAAAAGAAGACTGAGGGGGAATCTGATTAATGTTTATAAATATCTAAAGGGAGGTGGAAGGCAAATGGATGAGGCCAGGCTTTTCTCAGTGCTGTGCAGTGATAGGACAAGGAACAATGGCCTAAAAGTTGAATATAGGACATTCCATACAAACATGTGGAAGAATTTCTTTACAGAAAGTGATGGAGCACTGGAACAGGTTGCCCAGAGATGTTGTGGAGTCTCTTTCTCTTGAGATATTCAAGACCCTTTTGGATGCCTACCTGTGCAACCCATTGTAGAGTACCTGCTTTAGCAGAGGGATTGGATTTGATCTCTTGTGATCCATTCTAATTCTGTGATTCTGTGACAGTCCAGCTAAGACTGGTGATGACCTTCAAACTGGTATGGGGCCTGGTGTTACTGTGTTGCAAGAGAATGGTTATCTTCTTCTCTGGTCTAACTCTGGAAGTTTGAAGCTTCGGGTCAGTCAGCCTTGCAAGGTAAGGCTCACAGTTGAAAACTTGTCCAGATTCCAGAAAATCCATCTGGATTGCACTTTTCCTATCCCAAAAGACAGTACACATCACTTTACCTACTGAGGGCTGCATCTTGAACTTTTGCTTTGATAAGGAATTCACTTGTTGCCATTCCATGGACTGCCATTTTGATTCTGGCTTGTAGTGGTGGCACCACAACTCATGACTGGTAATTATGTGATCCAGGAAACTAACACCATCAGTTCTGTATTGGTTCAATAGGTCCTGACAAACTTACCTATGGTAAGTTTTCTGTTCCTGTCCAAGCATTTGTGGTATGCATTCAGCACAAACTTGACTATATTCCAACTCTGTCAGTGTAATTTCCAATAGATCGAGGCTGATATTCAGCTTCATATACAAGCTCCTGTCATAACACACCAATTTGTGCAGATGAGCTGATCTAGACAATCTTCATTTCTTGGTGTGATAGTTGTGCGTGGCTATATGGAACATGGCTTGTCTTTCACTTTGCTGTTGCCACTTCTGAAATGCACCACCCATCACCTCACTGAGTTTACATGCAGTTTGGTCTCCATAAACATTCAGCTTGTGTAAATTAATGTCATTGAGTGCCATTTTTTCTGCATGAGGGAATTCAGTGACACACCTTTGCTTCATACGACTTCCATGTCAGATGCCAGTTTGTCAGACTGACCCCCTCCTCTGCTGCCATCGTTCACATGGCAACAAAACACAATCGGATACTGGTGAGAGTGTTCAGCCTCTACTACTATACCACCAACATCTGCCTTTGACATTGTGGGCCAACATAACAAAAACAGAAGAAATTACTCTTGGAGCAGCCCTCATAATTCAGCACTTACTATCTCTAAGACCCCCTTGAGTGGTACATTCACATATCCTAGTTGTTTAGTTCTCCTTTTGTATTTGATTAATGAAGAGAAATTGTCTTATGCATTGTACCATTCATAGTCAAGTGGTTGTCACATCCCACCTGTAAAAGGAGGGAGAGGTGACCAAATATGCAAACCTTCCCACTAAGATTAAGGTGAAAACAACATTTGTGGTCCAAAAACAATCATCAGTTTTAATAGGAGTCTCTGTACTACAATTATCTCAAAAGTATTGGTACTCTTACAATTTTATCTAAGCTGTGCTGATGAACTATGCAACTTTATGAGAAGACAAAATAAGCCTTGCATTACTTAACAAATTTACAAGGGAAAAAGAAAGAAAAAAATTGAGTCAGAGGGGAGACAAACAGACAGAGAGATTGCTGATCTGGGTTCCAATGTTGGTCCACCCAAGGGTGCTGGGTGGAGTCCTCAGTCTGTGAGAGCACTTATCCAGAAGTTCCAAAGTCCCTAAGGTATCCTTCCTCTCTGTCATGGTTTTGTGATTTTCGGTTATTGGTATTCCACATCATAACATCATGTAGTGGACATACCTAGTTCTCAGAAGAGAAGGACTACTACAGTCCCTACTACAGTCCCCACGGTACTTTGCTCCTTTGTTACCATTTTCCAGCCGGAGGGAAAAGATAGAAGCTCGCAGTATAAAAACTTGCAGATCACGAGACCTCGTCCCTTTTTCCGCCGTCTCTCGTCTTGGCAGCACCTCGCTCTCCAGCCGTCTTATCGTCGGTAGTAGAGTAAGGCCTACCTTGATTTTGGGACATTCTCTCTCTCTCTATTGGATTTATCAGCTTAAATTGTAATTATATTGTATTATAGTGTGTTGTTTTGCATTCCGATATTTTATTTAGTAAATTAGTTTGTTTCTCCTCAGATTGTTGCCGCTGTTCTTTGCTCTCAGGGCCATCTCCCTACCCTTTTCCCCTTTCCCCTTTTCCCGGGACGTGGGCCCTTGGGTCCCCCGTCCCCTTTGTCACAGAATCGGGCCTAACGCCCGTAAACCGTTGACACTCTCCTAGGAAGAAAGGTTGAGGGAACAGGGCTTGTTTAGCTTGGAGAACAGAAGACTCTGGGGAGACCTCATTGTGGTCTTTCAGTACTTGAAGGGAGCGTATAAACAGGAGGGGGAATGACTGTTTACGATGATGGATAATGATAAGACAAGAGGGAGTGGTTTTAAACTGAGACAAGGGACATTTAGGTTAGATATTAGGAGGAAGTTTTTTACACAGAGGGTGGTGATGTGCTGGAACACATTGCCCAAGGAGGTTGTGGATGCCCCATCGCTGGAGGCATTCAAGGCCAGGCTGGACGTGGCTCTTGGCAGCCCAGTCTAGTGGTTGGCAACCCTACAGTCAGCAGGGGAGTTGAAACTCGATGATCTTTGAGGTCCTTTTCAACCCAGGCCATTCTATGATTCTATGATTCTAAGGTATCAAGTCCCCCAGTGCATCTCTCAGGCATCCTTTCATGCCTGTTAGATTTGGGGAGTTCATCATCAGCCAACAAGTTCATTGTCAACATATTTACAGTCAGCAAGTTCACAGTCAGTAAGTTTGCAGTCAAAACTCCACAGTAAACTACCTTGCTCAAACAGGAGTTTTCGACAGAGCAAGGCTGTCCAGTCTCCACCAGGGCTCCCTCTTCTGACCACGTCTTCAGCCTTTATTCTGTTGTCATGGTGATGGTCTTATTTTTTGCAAGTGTTTGAGACAGTCCCAGGCATACCACAGAGAAAGTGTTTTTCTCTGGTCTGTTACAGTGGTCCTCTAATTCTCTGAAGATTAGTAGAAGTTCACTGTCTCTTACAAACAATTAGATCACCCTTCTCTTGAAAACAAAACATACAACAAACAACAGCAACATTACATAGGACATTGTATGACAATTTCCATCTTGGGAAAAGATTAAACCAGCTGTCTGGATCTTTTAGAACAATGACACTCCAGAATAAAGACAAAGAATGAAGCTCTTAGAAGGACTGAAATATTTCCACACATATCTAGAGTTACTTTGTCATACAAAAGTTCTTGAAAGCACTCTAGATTATTCAGTGTTTACTTTTAGCATGTTTAATTTAAAAAATAAGGAGAGACAAATTGTATTATTAGATCTTGCAGTATCTAGGTATTGCAATTTCTTTCATAAGTACGTACACAGGTAAGATATATGGTTATTAAGCAGTGTAAAGATAGGGGAAGGACCATATTTTATTGGCTAGAAGAAGCTTCATATACAATTACTCACATAAATTCATCGTACAACCAGAACCAATTCTGTACCATTGCTCCATTGGGAAAGCCTTTTCCAGAATTTCATCGTTCTGGTGAAAAATTCGAATGAAGATACCAGGGAGGAAAGCCTAAATTTTCCTCAGCAGTATCTCATAGTGCAAGATTTTTAAGCCAGTGGCAAAATTTCTTTAAATTTAACATGGGAACATTTTCATCTAAAAGCGCCACCAAAGAAAACAACCAATGTAGCAATTGCATATTTTGTACTAAGACTCAAATAAAGGAAATGGGTTTTAAGCATGTTTCTGAAACTATCACATTTTTAATCACTTGTATGCCAGCATCCAAGGACTTAGGTAAACTGAGATATAATTGTCCTAGACATTGTGCAAATACATGTTAAATGAAATTCGCTGTCACAAAGAATTCTGCCTTGTATGTTACAGTTACAAAAGCATTCTCAACACTGAATATTCTGAGCTTTGTGCAATATTCAGCTAAAG
Organism: Numida meleagris; assembly: GCF_002078875.1. NCBI lineage: Eukaryota > Metazoa > Chordata > Aves > Galliformes > Numididae > Numida > Numida meleagris. The sequence goes on along the minus strand of NC_034438.1, from coordinate 39,102,021 downwards.
AAATCAGATCCTATGTAGACTAGAGTCCCAAGAGACTGGAGATGCCTGCATGTGTCAAGCTGGCAAGAATTAATTTATTATGATAAATGCAATAATGTTATCTTATGTCTTCAAGGCCTGGGCATTTGCCTTCGATTCAATATAAATGAAGATACATGTTCAAAGGAGAGGAATAAAAGTTTTTATTCATCCTTCACTCTCCACCTTTTCCAGTAAAGAGCTGTTAATAAAATATGGGATTTTTTTTTTAATTACATATAACAAATACTTTTGAAGGACTTGCTTACTTTGAATATAGTGGCATACCATGCATGGTTCCTCTAAAAGCAATCAGCCTATAAGAAAGGCCAGTCCTGTGAGACTTTATTGTCATCACCAGTAGCAACTGACAGACTAATCTGAATGGTAGGATAGGATAGGATAGGATAGGATAGGATAGGATAGGATAGGATAGGATAGGATAGGATA
>NC_034438.1:39088989-39101248 GCF_002078875.1 Numida meleagris | reverse complement strand
GGAGGGGAGGGGAGGGGTAGGATAGGATTCAGCTGGAATGGACCTTCAAATATCATCTAGTCCAACTACTTGACCTCCTCAGGGCTAACTGAGAGTAAGAGGATATTACTGAGAGTATTGTCCAAACTGTCTCTTGAACACTGACAGGATGGGACATCAACCACCTCACTAGGAAACCTCTTCCAGTGTTTGACCACTCTCACAGTACAGAAATGTTTCCTAATGCCCAGTCTGAGCCTCCCCTTCCGCAACTTTGTGATGTTCCCATGTGTTCTGCTGTTGGTTCCTAGGAGCAAAGCCCAGCACCTCCCTGTGCTTCCCCTCCTCAGGTTGCTGCAGAGAGCAGTGAGGACACCTCTTGGCCTCCTCCAGACTGGATAGGCCAAGCGTCCTTAGCCTCTCTTCATAGAACTTGTTTTCCAGCCCTGTTATTAGCTGTGCTACCCTCCTCTGGATGCTTTCAAGTACCTTAACATCCTTTTTACCTTGTGGGGCCAAGGACTGGACAAGGTGAGGCCAACTGGATGACATTGCTGTGTTTAATGCACTTCAAAATGTGTTTTGCCCTCTTGGCTGCCAGGGAACGCTGCTGGCCTGCTGTCAATAGCACCTCCGGACCCGTTCCTTCTGAGCTGCTCTCCAGGTTCTTATCACCCAGCCTGTAACTGTGTTTCGCATCACATCATCTCAGGTGCAGTACCTGGCATTTTCATGCCGCTGCTGATTGCCCAGTGCTCCAATGTATGTAGATCCCTCTGCAGGGCCTCTTATCCCTCCAAGCAGCCAATAGTATCATCAAACTTGCTAAGGATGCACTTCACTCCTGTAACTAGATTGTTAATTAAAATGTTGAATAGTACTGGCCCTAAAACTGGGCCCTAGGAAACACTGCTGGTGCCCATTCACCAGCCAGAAATCGCACCATTTACTACAACCCATTCCTACTACAACCTGAGCTCTACTGTCAAACCAGTTAATCATTCAGCAGAGCATGAACCTGTTTGTTTCACAGTTGGACAATTTGTCCAAAGGATGCCAGTGTCAAAGAAACTTTACTGAAATACAGAAATATTACATCTGCTGCCTTCCCTTCATGCACCAGGCAGATTTTTTTTTGTCATAGAAGGAGATCAAATTACTAAGGCAGGACTTTCCCGTGATGAATCTCCTTTAACTATGCTTGATAATGGCTTTGTTCTCTAAGTGCCTTTCAGTAGCACAAAGGACAACATTCCACATAACTTTTCCTGGGACTGAGGTTAGACAAATAGGTCTGTAGTTTCTTGGGTCATCTTTAATTCCCTTTTTTTTAAATGAGCAAAATGTTGGCTAGTTTCCAGTTGGCAGGGAATTCCCCAGAGAGATGCAGTATCTTACAGTACCAGGACATTTGTGTATCATATCAAAAAGTTACATATACCAAACTTGCCTGTACCTTGTCTCCACCTAAGCTGGTTGTGGTAGCTGGCATAGTGAGAGACAGAGAAAGTTGGACCAGTTTCATGCAACTGATTGTGAGAAACAGATGTCATCACCTTTCTGCTTCTTTCACATTCTGCTCCGCTGAGAGGTCCCAGTAATTTGTGCTGTTGGGATGATGGCCCTCGCATTTTCTATACCATGAAGAAATGAGTACTTAAGGATGAAGTCTTGCACTTCCTTGTGTAATACTCCCAATTCTATAAATCAAGGTCAGAATCCGGAACCGAGAATCATCAAAAAAAATTTCATTACGAAGGGATTTCTCTCCTAGGCACTTGTTAACATTAGCTACCACCTCCCTTCTGCCAAAAACTTTCAGAACAACAAAAAAAGTTTCCAGAGAAAGAAAAGTAAATTTTAAGAATATGGAAGATGTGTACTGCTTGCTTGTCTGACTTTCTGACCAAGTGTTTTTCTGATTGTAAAGAAGTACAAAAGATTTGCAATCACAATACATACACACACAGAAAGACCTAAACAGAATAATAAACATGCTCACAGCAAGGAAGAAAAACATGAAAATAACTGAGTTTATGGCTTATTACAAGCTTCTTGGGTGTTTCACACACAAGAGCAGCTAAGCTAGCCTGTGATTTCCTGCTGACATCATACAGATATAATCGTTTTCCAGGAGCAGAATGGGACAGAAAAGGAAACTCAGCACTGGCAGATCTGACATTTAACATGCAAGATGTGAGAAAGCAAATCCATTTCTCCACAAATCAAAGAAAATGTTTGCACCAATTTTGGGGTCATGAAGCTTCTGAGTTATGCCCAGTCTCATTCAAAGTCCATTACTTCTTTCATGTCAACCCCACATTTTGATTCACCACTGCTGTCACAGAGAATATGTCATTCATGCATCTTCCCTTTACAGTCAGCTATATAAAGTAGCATGTAAAATGTGTTCTGCAAAAGATAGTACATCCCATTTCTAACAGCAGTACAGGGCCAGGTCACTTATTTTAACAAAACGAACAGAAACCCAGATAGATTTGGAAACCTGGTAGATGTGGAAAAGGCCACTTCTAGGACATAAAGAAAAATGGACTGCTGGGGTTGGTGAATACAAAAAGGTTGCTCTCCAACTCTTCCCTAGCTTCAAGTTCTCCTGCTGTTTGAAGCAGGAATGGTCTCTCACATCCCTCCACCCCCTGGAAATCTACCCACTGATCCTCTCACAAAATTACTGGGGAGATATTTGTCTGCAGTGGTGCAAGTTTTAGGTTCGCAGTGACCTACCTGCAACTGCAGTTTTTCAAAGTGAGGCTCCATTCCCACTGCCTATTTACTCCCTGGTAGCAGTACCTCACTGTCTGTGTGATCTGCCTCTAGAAAGCAACACTGCTGTGTTTGTTCCAGAAATGGGACAGTGAAACAAGCCAAAAATATAGCACAGGGTGCTATATATCAGCATAATGGCTGATCCACATCCGAGATCTCTCTCTTGCTGTATGTGTCAACTTCTCACATATGCTTGATGCAAAGACAAATGCTCTTAGTATTTGAGTTCAGACAAAACATTTAACTTCAGTAAACCAGATACCAAAAGTTCTATTCATGGTAAGAGAGTAAGTAAAGTTAACTACAACAATGAAAGCCTTTTTCATTGATTAATTGTACTATTGTTTTGCTGGCTATGTAAAAACAGCTCTTCAGCCCTGCTAGTTTAATTCACAATTTGAATATCTGATGATACCACCTGCTAACCCTGTAAGGTCACTGAAGAGTTTAACCTGCTTATTTTTCACAGACCTAACTAGCAACATGTTGCCACCATATTTTCAAATTCATTTTGATTTTTCAGTGTTATAAACTTCTGCTGCTGCATAGGATGGTTTTCCCATTTAGAAGTTTTTACTTTTATTTACACATTAAAACAGACCCCCAGGATACAAGAAGGTATCTACAGAATTACTGATTGCATTTTGCACAGTCCACAAAAATACACAGGAATATTTTCCTAATTTGGAAAGGATGTTCTGCACATCATCTAACAGTTTGGTTCTTTGCATAGCCTTGCTGCAGTTCTGCCACAGATTATGAACTCGTTTTTTGCCTACCATCAAAGAAAAATAAAAAGCTGTATTTTTTAAAGCTCTCCTGCCTAATTTTATCATTAACGAAACACAAGTTATTCACATCAGTTTCTCAGAGGGATGTTTTGAGAGAATCTTTGGGATATTTTGAGAAGTGTAATTATCTTATGGATCAGTAGGGAAAGAGGAAGAAGAATCTATTCATAGGTCATACCTTTATTTTATTTCTTTTTCTTTAAGTTACTGAAGAGTATAAGATCTGCCAGAAACCTGTTTTGAACAGAAGAATGAAGAATGACTCAGAGACCATAACTTGAGCTTCTTAGACAGTGTTGATGTCACCTTGACCTAAAACACTGCCATAATTTCTAAGTCGTTCCTCCTTTGATGCTATAGAATTGTGAATGTTATCCTTCGGATTAGAACACATCCATGTTTCATTTCATTTTGCAGTTTCTAACTACTAGATTTAAAGTTTCCCACATCATTAGGAAAACAAGTTTTTTGAAGTCTTTCTGAACTTCTCTGTGTAGCACAAGATTTTTTTTTTTTTTTTTTTTTTTTTTTTTTTGCTTAATGAGGGTCTTACTTGTATAAATAGAAAATTGAATGATTTCACTAAAAGAAAACATAGCTAAAATGAAAAGGACAGCAACGGCCAGACTTATCCTGAAATCTTTGTAAGGCAGTTGCACAGAAATAAAATTGCCTATACAGGGATTTCTGTTAGCAAAAACAAAAAAAGAACGAAACAATAGTCCCTCAGCTGATGTAGTAAAAACAAATATGCCTCACATAGTAAAATTTTCAGTAATACTGCTTTTCAGTTTATAAAATAATGAAGAAATACAAATTTAACAAACAATTCTCCTGAAATTCAGAAAATATGGATAAATTATTTCTCTAATATTTACTCAGTTTTGAGACATAAAAGTAGTGGAAAACAATTCCATTTATAGTAACAATATCAAAACACAATTTTAAAGCTTTGACACTCAGTTCTTGTCTTTACCTCCCTGGTCAGTTTCTATTTCATTTCTGAAAATCAGATTATCCCCTGCTTTCACCTTGGTTTTGCACCGTATTCTTACAATGTATTTTGGAGACAAAACTCTAAGACTAATATCACCAGAATATCTGGATGTTGTTTCCTAGTTATTCATAATTAAGAAGCTCAACATTTCTGCATGTTTTGATGTATTTACTTTCACAAAGTTGGATCCTCAATACTACAGTTTAAATTATAGCAATTCTCTATCAATCTCTTTCCTCAGTTGCTTTATCTCTTTTAGCAATTTCACTGAGAACTTAATATTTTCTGAGAGAGGGAAATATTCCTCTAATCTAATTTCAGCTATTGGATTGTAGATCATTTAGTCTGACAAAACCAAATGTACGGATTAACATGCGTAATTATGTTATAGACCTGTCACTCCATTCTTCAAGCTTATATATATAGATATATTAAAGAAATGGTGATATGCTGCCATAACATCTACTGTCAAGTCACAAGATTTCTTCAAGTTTGAAACTCGGACAGTCTGTGAAAACATCTTCCACTTTGACAGGTAACCTAAAAATACCAATTGTCCCGATCCAAAACTGTGAATAACCACTTTTGTCATGCAGAAAAGTAATCACCGGTTACTCATACGAGGGATTCAGAAACTTAATTCCCAAAAGTGAGAAGGTAATGGGAGATCTCCGGCAGGATACAGTGAGAGAGTCAACTGCAGTAAAAGCCATGTCATGTTTTTGTATGAGTGCTTCCAGCACAGTTCAGAAGAGCAGGAATTCTTGTTGTATTTAACAATGATTAAATAAGACTTGCAGTGAGGAACTGTGGTGGTTTTTTACAGTGAACATGACTGCAAAGGGGTTTTTACACACTCCAGAGGGGGATCTTAATATCACTTAATGAAGTTTATTCACTAAGATGCTAAATTTATTTGGGATTATATGAAACTCCATATTCTAATTTTATTTTAGTCTTAGATTCAAAGCCATAAGTTGTGTGCATAACTCATACTTCTTACTCATCAAAATGTATTTGAAAGAAGTGAAAAATAAAATGGTAAGGGTGACAAAAATCTTGACTGCACTGGTACTAAAACACTGTTCTCCAATCCGGGATTTACAGTCTGTGGCAATTGGTGTTTAACAAACAAAATAGCAATTTCCTATTAGTTTGGCTTTTGTTGTTTGTTTCATTGTTTCTGTGTTCTTTTATCCAGTGTATATTGGATATAAATTAACAGTAATACAATAACCACTAAAATAATACAGGGAATTTATTAGAGAGTAATTCAGTTAAGTGGTTATCTGCATGCAAGCATTTCTTTTCTACATACTTTTTGAGATATTTGTAAACTGGTCACAAGAATTTTGTTTCAAATCAAACTCAGTGTACCAGAATTTAGTCCAATACTACATTATCTTCACGTCTGATAACATGTTTTCTCCTATTACAAGTAAAGATGGAGTGAAAAAATTGTCTGTATGTGTAGACAGGCATCACACAAAGTTTCAGGATCGTTTTTACACCATTCATTAATAAATACTTGCTACCTAAAAGGAAATATCTCTTTTAAGAATATTTATTAATAACAGTGAAATGACTTTCATAGTACTGCTATCAAGAAAGGCCGACTTCATATTTGTTTTCCTGTAAATATAGCTTTATTTTATTTTTTGAGAAGCAAGTGTATCTTTTTTATTTTTTTTTTAATTTAACACACAAATATGGTGCTTTCCCTGAGTAGCACTAGCATTTACAGTAAAACTACAGAAGACAATATTTTTCTCAATGTTTGCAATTTCTATAGTTTGGCAGAGATTAATTGAAAGATTGCAAATAAAATAACTTTATCATAAAGATGTAGGAATGTTAATGAATATTTGTAGTGGAAATACTAAGTCATGACTTGAAACAGTGACTGAGCACCTGGTAGGAAGGCAGGGCCAACTCAGGGGAGCACAGGTGCAAGCAATGCACCTGAAAGGCAGCAATTTAGCAAGTGGATGAAGTTCCGTCTGCTTGAAGAGATGTAAGAACAACAGTGGAATAAGTACCCAAGAAGATAAAAGCAGCAAAATATGCCATGTTCTCAGATGGTGGACAGTTGTCATGCTATTGACTATGCATCTTCAGAGGCAGCTGCTATGGATGCACCAGGCCTCTCTCAGCCATTTCCCTGCAACTCTTGACAACCGCCTTCACCGACTGGCACCACAATTGCCCTTCTCTCTTCTCCACAGTCCCATGTGCTGGTCAGATAAAGAGAGAGAAAGAAGAGTGAGCACCAGGAAATATATGCCACATCCTACTTATAGTTTGCTAGTCTGTCCTGATGCTACAAGCTATACATCAGAAGTGCCCTTGGCCCACCCCAACCACCCACTGTCCCTGCCTCGCAAGAGACCAGGGAAGGGACTGTGTCACATATCCCTACCGGCTCCATTTCTTCTAGGACAGCCTCTAAGGATTTGTCTACAAGAATTACAGTACAAATAATGTTTTATTGGTGATATATATATTCTTGTGGCTGGTATAGAATTGATAGCCTGAAATAGAATGCTTTATATTGATGTAAATATTTTTTAAAATTAGGATTATAAAATATATAAAATCAAGATGTTTAAATTTGGGATTATTCATTCCTAGACAAATTTCTCATTACCTTGGAGCTAAACACCTACTGCATTCAAACTAATGCAAACAATCACGATATTTAATAGTTGGAATTTATCTTCTATTTCAGGATCACCTTTATTTTACAACTAGCTTACTAATAAAGCCACTTTTATTATTTGAAAATAATGAGACTGAAAATTTGGCAACTAGTACTGCAAGCTCACAACAGTTTTGCTGAAATTGAATGCTCACAATCATAAAAGTCACAGCATAAGAAGACACTCTGCCCTGACTTAACCAAAATGTTGTGAACATTAGCAAATGCTTAAGGCTTTACTAGTTACAGAAGAAGAAAACATGCATTAAAAAAGATTATTCATTAAATAAATGTACTTGTGTGTATCATGAACAGGATTCAAAAAATGCAACAGCACATGTTTAAATACAAGCACCAACTGAAAAGTGTCTTAGGTGCATACTTACGTGCTATGCTGAAAAGAGATTTTGCAAGTGAAGTCATTTGCCTGCTTCACTGACTCCCATCTATTTATAATTTAAAAAAAAAAAATCAGAAAAAAACCAAGAATACCTTACTAATGTTTTATACTGAGATACTTTTCCCTCTGCCACCATCCTTTTACAATGGTGGAAATGAATAATTATGAAGAAAACACCCTTGACACTAGATAATATATTTCACCCATGCATCTTTTAAACACATCATGTCTTGCTGTTTGAGAAACAAGAAAATGAGGACTGTAACACCAGCACCAAACAGCTATGCAATGACTAACAAAGCTAAAAGGATTAACATTTAGTATTTCTTTCATGAGGGAAACAATAGAATTCTGAAAGATCACATAGATAAAACACTTGCAAAAAGAAAATAACCTGAATTTCTTTTTTTTTAATAACTGAAGGTTTCTCTTAGTACTATTTGTAATTTTGAAGCACGTGGCTGCTGGCAACCACAGAAAAATGACATAATCTTTGACCCTAGCAATAAGAGTGATAAATATAAGAGGATTATAAACCATTTTCCATAGTGCTTTAATGCTACTTCCTAGCTTGTCAGAAATGATTGCCTTAGAAGCAAAGTAGTAAATATTTAAAAGTCTTCGTTGTTGGCAGATTTAGCTTGTTAACTGTGAAGGCAACATTAGCATAAATATCTTCTAAATAGAGCCATTACTGCTTCGTGTCTGCTCATGAAGCCGGGCCAGAGATGGCTGTGCTCAACACCACCCACCCTCAGGAGAAGACTTACTCTGCCTTTTTGACACCACTTTTCTCCTGCTGCCTGGCTCACCCACCCACCCTCTTTGTTTCTCTAGCCCAACGGTCCCACTCCTGCATGCCCATATTCCCATCATTGTGATGCACTTGTCACCTGATGTTATTGGACACCGCTCCCTCTTCTTTCAGGTCCATATCCCGGCTGCTGCTGGAGCACAACACCAGCTTGCCAACTCAGAGTACTTTAGCTCTGTGGAAAATGAGCATCAAGGAAGAGCTGTGAACATCTCTTTCTGCATAAAATCACATCAAGGGTGTGTCTGTCGTGTTTTTACCCTCTCTCCAGAATGCCAAGCTTTTCTTCCCCTTCCTATGGGCTGCAAATGGCAGGAGCATTGGAAGACAGCTGTTGGCTGTTGTATTTTGATTTACCAGTTTACAGTATCAACGTCAACCCATAAACTGGTATGCCAAACTCACAGGTGCTTAAAAACACTACAATAATGAATTTCAAAAAAAAAAAAAAAAAGTATATTTATATTTATTTTAAAAGCTTTCTCACTTTTTTTTTTTTAATAGAGTGTTGGAATTAAAACCAAGCAACCACAGATTATGTACATTAAGGCACATTTTCTCCTGAGGAAAAGGAAAGAAAGGCTAATATATTATTCTATTCTTGTGTAACTTTACCCTGCTCATTTATATATTTTATTTCATGTCCAATCAAGTAAGCTGATGTCTGGGATTACACAGCATAGAGGATGTAAAACTTTAAGTATGCAGCACATTGAGCTGTAGTCCAATAGGAAGGAGAAGGACTATAGAATCAAACCTCTTGATTTATATACTGTACTTGCCAACTGTACATTTTGCCAGACATATGGCTGCCCTCTATGTCAAACAACATTGAAACCAGGATATCTGTTTCACACTCCAGTTGCGGAATCCTGGAAGCACTTACTTTCTCAAGGAGTGCTTACTCAGTTGAAGTTTAAAGAGACTCTTAAAATATTGGCACCACTCACATGACAATAACAGCAGGATCAAGTCTCCTGTGAGAACAAATGTAAGCAATGTACTCAAGCAAGTGCTCAGGCACACACACAGTGCCACTGAATTCAATAGTAATACAAGATGCATGAAGCACTTTTGCAGAAGAGGAATTGAGTGGGGTAGATTCTCAACAAACTAAAAATGTCTGCTCCATGTCTGTCCTTGGTTAAGGATAATGTGCATTAGTAATGCTATACAAGGCTGTACACTTGCAAAATCAAGACAGCAATGTAGGTACTTTCACCCTCTCTCCAGCAGAAGCAGAGAACCAATGATTAACCTTTGTCTTCCTACAGAGTCAGTACAAAATGGAGAAACTCAGCCATATTAAATGGAGCTTCCTTTAAGATTAATTTTGAAGTGGAAATATACTGCTCTACTCGATTTCAGGTGAAGGAGATTTGAAATAATAATTTTTCTCACATTTTGTGTTAGAAACTGATAAATTATTGCAATTTTTCACATAATTATTTTAAACAATTGATGATTATTTACCTGTGTCAGCTTGCCCTTTGATTTTTGTCCTGTTATTTCTCTTTCAGAGAGCATTTACGTTTGCACAGTAGGATCATTTCATCATCAGCAAACTGACATATCCTAGAAGATTGTTGCTTACTCAGACCTCCAGTCCTGATTTCACCATATCAACAGGAAAAATCACATTAAATTTAATGACACCAAGACGAACGCTTTCAGTTCCTCTCAACCTTCTGGCAGGAAGGCATACAGGATGCCTATACCCATATGCACATAGCCCAGGAAAAGTCAATATGGAATTCTGACTCAATCAATTAACAGTACATACTCATGCCTATTGAGGGGAATAGGAATCTCACACCGATACAGCCACCATCACTATGCTATTAATTACGTGTATATAAACATAACTGGATGTTCAGATACCAAGATATTGTGAATGCAATTACTCTATGTTTTCAGCCTTTTCAGCCAAAGGAGTACCAGAATGTCTTGACGATCAGTTTTTGTATTTTGTTTTGTTATTAAGACAGCATATCTAAGCATCAGACATTGGATAAAATCTCAGCTCACATTTAAGAGAAACATAAATTTCTAAACAAATTTTAAATGGGCCAAGAGTGTTCTAAACAAAATGAAATAAAATCTTCAACCCCCGACACCAAAATGCAGAAACTGGAAGTAAAATAAAGAGAAGTCATCATCAATTACTCAACAGTTACCACATGGTACGCTGGGACCACACTTCCCATTTCTTTAATTTTTTGAAAATCTTGGTGAATGAGTTCTACCTAAAACGTTCTTCAAGCCTTAAAATCTTTTTGTTCCTTTTTTGAAAATATAAGGGAAATTGTGGAGATGACAAAAGTAATAATACTGCTTGTTTCTGTATGCCTTTTCTTAAAAGAGAGATGACTAAGTTGTAGTGAGAGCTCAAGACCTGTGGTGGATATAGAAGTTACTGTGCTCAGCTTCCCCTGGCTGTTCCTTATGTCCTGAAAGTCACTATCCCTTCAACTTTTCCAGCTGAGCATCCCCTCATATGATTTCCAAAATGAATTAGATCCTATGGAGCTACTCTTTCTACTGTTTCAGCCAACCCAGTTCATTTGAACCAAATCAGTTTACATAACATTCATATAAACAGCTTTTCTAGCTGTACAGGAGATGAGAACATCCAGGAGGTGGGCAGAGACACAAGGCTGCTCACAGGAAAGGAAACACGTATGTCACTCCCCCTTACAGTCACTCATAGAGCCTCCCTGTTTGTCTTCTTTCATCCTTTTCCTGCTCTACATAGAGCCTCTTGGAGAGATATGAGTGACTTTATTTAGAATAACCACTACTGTAAATGACAAGGAGAATAAAACATTAAAGAAAATTAAAAATACTATTTGAAGAATCTGAAAAAAATATTTGAAATGAAAATAATTTCTATTAATACCCAATGAGTTAATCTCTATTCTTAAATATATATACGTGGTGAAATACATATGAATATGTGGTTCTTTAGATAATTGAAAATGACTCATTAGCTTTGACATCGTACTTTGGACCGGAGCAGATTTGTCTTCAGGGCTGCTTGTGATGTTACACACACAAGCTCACATATCTGAGTACATCTTTGCATCTCCATGATCAGCCATTCTGACTTGGAGGAACTGCAGATGTGCAGAGAGGAATCAAGAAGATGAAGAGAAATAACTAAGGGATATGTATGTGCTGCCTCATGCAAACATGAGGTACATACATGTATGTATGTCAGTACTAACAGTAAAGAAGCCAAAAGTTGTAAACAGGAATAAGCTAAGAACAAGATCAACTGTCAGAAAAAATCAAAACAAAACAAAACCCCAACAGCAATGAATGCACTGAGACAAGTGAGAAAAATCTGATGCAGCTGGTCTAAACTAAAGACTAAACTGAAAACATGCAACAGCAATGCCTTGTCAACACTAAAACAGAATATGGTGCAAAATGCACAGAGATAATTAAGAGGTTTTCAACACCTCTTGCCTGAAGACGATTTTGTGTTGGCAATACCAAAAAGCTGTGCTGATAGCCAACCAGGCCTATGTATAGATCACCATCTGGAATTCTGAGGCTGGTGAGAAATTCAGGACCAGATGATGGTACTCGCATCTTACATAGCATCTTTATAAGCAAGAAGAAATAATGTTATGGACTTTATCTAATGTAAGCTCAAAAAACATTACCACTCTTAAAATATTTTGGTAAATAACTTAAGCTGGAGAATGAGATGGAGGGCATGGCTCAGGAAAGATGGATGGAAGGAAGGAAGGAAGGAAGGAAGGAAGGAAGGAAGGAAGGAAGGAAG